>NC_056749.1:629548656-629775885 GCF_019279795.1 Protopterus annectens
CTTTGTGCTCTTTTCAAGTTGTCTTGCTTCAGAAATGGTATCTCTGAGTTTGAGGATGTTCATGTTCTCTCCTATTTTTCCTGCAGGATGAATTGAAATATGTATTATTGGAACAAGTTGTGGAAAGAAAAAAAGTAATCAGATCTTTGCCCTTTTGGGGGGAATGTCTTTCTGGCCGCCTTATTGGAATCTGAGAGAGAATTTATTCATCACTGTAGCTGAAGATGACAACCTGTAATATAGGTAGCTAAATGCTGGCCCCGTCTTCATGCAAAATTAGGCAAATGACCCAGACTCCCTCCAAGACAGTCTTAAGATTTACTGCATATCGACTGGAGTTGTTTTTGTACTTCTGAAATAACTTGGTCCTGTATTAAAAGGTCAGGTTTAAACTGCATGAAAAAAAATGTTCTTTATCCACATTCATCATGCAGTTTTTTAATCCATTGTTAACATGACAAAGTACTCTTTTTGTGTTTTTGCATGCTTTGCATTTTTAAAGTTATTTGCAGTTTTTTCCATTCTTTGGAAATGTAGTGTTCTTTATAATATAATATATTAATCTTTTTTACTAGACAACTCTTCCACAGTGTTCTGTTTTACAGAACTGTTTCCTCCTTTCAGACTGGGTTATCAAATAAAGTAAAACAAATGTTTACATAGGCCAAAAATACTTTTGATGAGATAATAAATTGCTGAAAATACTCATTGTCCTTTGTATTGCTTGGATTTGATTTTTAAACTGTAAATTGCTCTTTCAGGAATAATAATCAACAGCAAGTTTTAAATTACAAGAAAAAAATATTTAGCATTTTATCCTGGTTGCCATGTTTCATATGAATTCATTGAGTTGCTTACTGCTCTTTTACAGTACAAATCTTCAAGGAAGAGTTCAAGTGGAAATGAAAATGAGGTAAGTGTGCACTATGTTTTATTCTTCGTTAACTATTCACATTTAAAATCCGAGTTTTTGATGGTGTTTTTAATAACATGTAGAAAAACAGATGTTTTAGTGCCAAGATCACAGCTGACTTTTCTTTAAGAAGCACAATTCCTGTTCTGTTTTGGAATATTCATTTGCCCAAGTATTTATCTGTTCTTTTTTGAACATTTTCCTTGTGGGTGAGCAGTCATTAATTCCAGTGTTTTGAAGGTCATTATAAATGAATCTCATACAGTTTTCTGTTATTTATGTTGATTTTAAGCAATATATTCGCTCATTCTTTATTGGCACTGGTAGCTGTATGTTCTACTCATATGCTTTCAAATATGCTCAAGTTGGATATGGCTTCAGATGTCAAGTGCTGATCCCTTCTAAGAAGTCTGTAGGGCACGTGACGGTGATTGATTTCAATAATTGGCTTAGTTTTTGGTGTCATGCAAAGGGGATCCAGTTCCTGTTAGCCTGGGAAGCCATGGTCGACAAACTTCGCTGCTTTCCCAGAGACTATTTGCACCTGGCACCTCTAGGCTTTCAACTGCTGGCAAAGGCTCTTGCCTCCCCCATTCTGCCTTTTGTAGGCAATGTCTCCAAAACAAACTTACCAGCGTGAAATTTGCCAGTCATAACAAAATAAAAGTCATGCTGCTAAACACTAGGTGCTTAAACCAAAAAACTGCACACCCTGAAAGCACTTCTATCACTGAAAGATGTAGATGTCTTTGCCATCATTAAAACCTAGTTCAAGGATTCAGAGAGTACCTCTGCCTTGCAAAGTTACAATGCCTTCCACACCTTCAGACCGCAAAATGAACATTTTAGAACCAAAGGAGGCAGCGTTTCTGTCTATATTAGAGATAAATTCACCTCCCATCTAGCTAGACTGGGCAACTCCATGGAGTGGAATTACTCCAAGTTCAGGTTATGGTGGATGTCGCACATAAAGCCTGCTTGACCAAACTGGAGACAATCCAAATATTACTGAACACTCTGGTTATGGGGGATTTCAATTATCTCATCATCAGCTGGAAAACCTATGCTAGCCCTAACTTGCTAGTGCAAAAGTTCCTTGATTTAACTAAAAATGTCTTGGAACAAACATACTAGATCTGGGCCTTTCTAACATGTCTAACAGATGCACTGCCACAACTGTCGGACCCCCATTAGTTAAGTCTGACCACAAATCCGTCACTGTCAAGCTGGCACTGACACCGGAACTCACAAAGAGCGAAATCATACAAATAAACTTCACAAAGGCAAACTATATGCTGTCAGGTGAAGGTATAATTGCATTCCAAACCCCACCCCCAGCTGGAAGTGGTAACTACACTGAAGCTTACACTAAAGTCGCATACAGTCACTTGCATCAAAGTATAGACTCGGCTGTACCAGAAGGAATCAAAGTCAGAGCCTCAATTAGAAACAAGCCTCCATGATGAACATTGAGAATCAACATATTTTATAATATATTTTATAATAAACACAAAACGTTGCCGTCCAAGAAAATAAAGGCGAGGCCTCAACAATGGAAGAGCACCCTCCTCATCTTCAGCAGGCAAATAAGACCATTTGTCAAATGCTATAAGGTCTACTTTGAAAAGAGCTTAGCAAGCACAGCCAAGGTTAACCATAAGGCCTTTTGGTCATTAACCAAAGTTCATGACCACATGTATTAGCATGGTGATGTTTGACTATTAAATAGAGAGCTTAATTCTTTAACTCATTACTCTCTTCTTTGCTGCAGTCCAGTACAGTGCTTGCAGTACTGCTTTTGTTGCAGATGTTCATCGTGTTTCACTGTTGCAGTCATCACTCTAGGGTTCTTCCTGCCGGCAGGCAGTCCTCAGTTGGCCAGAATCCCAAAGTCTGGGTCCGGCGTCGGCTGTTCAGTCATGCTCCCTGACGTCAGAGCGCTATGAGTACAAAGCTGCCAGCCGACGCCATGTTCTCCAGTCTTTCTTGCCGTGCGGTGAAAGCAGTTCGCAAGTGCCGGTCGGCTCACTCCTGATATTTTTTTGTACTTCAGTCCGAAGACTGACTGACTTCTTCTCAAAGCTAAGTACCCCATTGGGGAAACGTTTTTCTTGCTCCAGTCCGATGTCAGAAAAAGTTAATAATTGCATTTCTTGTGGGAAGCAAATACCTCATAAGGATTTCCATTCTTACTGTATTCCTTGTTTAGGCCCTGACCACGACGTAGCTAGTTGTCAGTTTGGTGCTAGATTTAACCAACGTACGATTAAGTGAATGTACGATTTTGCTTTTCACTACTTTGGTAGGCGATTTAATTATAAAATGTCATCGGACACGCTTCTGACTACCGGAGTTCACAAACGACGCAAGGATAAGGACAGGCCTCCGAGGTCCAAATCAGACGGCGTTTTACAACAAAAAGTTGCCGTCCAAGAAAATAAAGGCGAGGCCTCCACAATGGAAGAGCAACCCTCCTCATCTTCAGCAGCCAAATAAGACCATTTGTCAAATCCTATAAGGTCTACTTTGAAAAGAGCTTAGCAAGCACAGCCAAGGATAACCATAAGGCCTTTTGGTCAGTAACCAAAGTTCATGACCACATGTATTAGCATGGTGATGTTTGACTATTAAATAGAGAGCCTAATTCTTTAACTCATTACTCTCTTCTTTGCTGCAGTCCAGTACAATGCTTGCAGTACTGCTTTTGTTGCAGTTATCTGGTGGTCAATCTCCCGGATGTCTCTACCTTTAGGTGTGAACAAAAAACATGCTACTTAAACTGTTCACATCCTATGTTGTCCTTTTCATTCTTCCTCACTATTGGGTTTCGAATCTGATCCTTGGATCTGACTTGGCTGTATTCTACAGACTTGGATCCTAATCTTGAGCTCCTCTCTCTACCCACAGTGGTCTGCCCTCTGTACAGCATCCCCAGATTTCGTTTGCCACCTCACCAAAGATGCAGACTTTTGATCATGAGCAACTGCACGCAGTTTAAACTAAGGTTTTGTCCTCCAGTTTTTCTCTGTCCCTTTTTGACAGCTTATCTGTTTGTTACCTCACCTCCCAGTAAGTTTTTCAAAGGCATTAGGATCTCTCTCTGCCTTTCTTTCTCCCTCTCCATTTAATTGTCATTGC
This sequence comes from Protopterus annectens, assembly GCF_019279795.1. Classification (NCBI taxonomy): domain Eukaryota; kingdom Metazoa; phylum Chordata; order Ceratodontiformes; family Protopteridae; genus Protopterus; species Protopterus annectens. The sequence goes on from NC_056749.1 coordinate 629,552,708, forward strand.
CCAGGGTTGCCAGATTTCCAACCAGCCAGGTAGGGACAAAAAAAAAAAAAAAAGGGTCTTTCACAGTAGCTCTGCACTAAGCACGGAGCTTCTCGTGTTTAATGCATTGCAGTTCTCAAGATTCAACAGTAGCTCCATGTTTAGCGATTTTTGATTGGCCCATATACCGGCATACGGGCCAATCAAAAATCGCTAAACATGGAGCTTCTCGTGTTTAATGCAGAACATTGCAGTTCCACATTCAACAGAAGTAGCTCAGTGTTTAGTGATTTTTGATTAGCCTGTATACCGGCATACGGGCCAATTAAAAATTATTAATCACAGAGCTACTTCTGTTTAATGCGGTACACAAGAAGTTCCGTCTTTAGCGATTTTTTATTTTTTGATTGGCCCGTATGCCAGGTATACGGGCCAATCAAAAAAAAACAGTGGAGGCTGGCCGGGATTTAAACCGGCAGGGCGGGACTCTGGATCAGGCTGCTGATCTCGGGACAGTCCTGCACAAATAGGGATGTCTGGCAACCCTGTCAGGGCCTTTCCCACCTGCTGACTTAAAAAAAAAAAAAAAAAAAAAAAAAAAAAAGAAAACTTAGAAATTAGTTTAACTGCTTCTGTTAGTTTAAATATATTTTTTAGTGTTTATAGTTGTGTGGTGAGACTGTTGACTGCTATTTAAGTGTACCTATCTTTGTCAGACAAGTGCTGCTGACATTTTCCATCAAACTGTTTCTTTTCTTCTGTGGTAGCTTCAGGATGTCAGATAAACCCTTGGGTTTTAAGCACTGCTCTGCCTGTTCTCATAAAATTCCTCAGTCGGACATGCATGTGTATACTGCCTAGGGTCAGAACATATGTGGTCTTCCTCCTGTTGGAAATGCAAGGGTTTTAACCCTAGAGCAATTGCAGACCACAGGAATAAGTTGATCCTAAATGGGCTGTTGCCTATATCATCATTATCTTCATCTTCTCCAGTGGCTCATACCCCCTCTAAAGGGTCATCATGAATCCTCGGATCCTAAGAAGCATCCTCTTAAATCTTCAAGGGCCTCATTGCAGCCACCAGCGAAGGTTTCAAAGCCCTCTGATCCAAACTCCTTAGATCCAAGACTGGCTTCTATTACTTTGGGATCCAAAATGCTCCTTGGATCTGACAGAAGTCATTTCTGTTCCAAGTTCCCTTAGCCCTTCTACTTCCACCTTGGATCCTAGGTCTAATGATCCTACAGCTAAGAGCTGAATTCCTGAATACTCCATCAGGACCGTTTCATTAGCCTTACCTGCAGAGTTATTACAAGCTCCTAAGAGACACTCATGGCTTGCTTCATCTACTTCCTCCAAGTCCTGTAGGAGTTATTCCGATATGGACATGGAGAGGATGATGCGGGGATTCCTCATAACTGAGTCAGATGGGGGATTTGTCAACTCCATTCCCTTTCGAGTCCCTGAGTGTTCCTGCCAAAACTATCATCTCCTTCTCCTATCCGACCAACTGCTTTGGAGTCCCAGGATCCTAGATACCCAAGAAAGTTTGTGTTGGATCCAAGGAAGCTCCCTTCCTTGACTCCGACAGTTACTGTGACCAGCTGTGCTCTGATGTTGTCTCATCAGAGTCGTTCTCCGAGCCGAGAGGTTGACGTCAGATCCAAGGGTAGGGGCTCCACTCTGGCTTTGTCAGATCCAGCCTTTCCCCTCAGTGCTTTCATTCTTGACAGCTCAGGTCCTATTCTGTGTGGAGGCTGCAGCTCCGGGGTTGTTCCTGTCCTCTCTTCCTTGGCTGCCTCATCTCCGAGGGAGAGGGAAAGGAGTTCACTGGGTTCATTGGCTTCCCAGGTTGTGGAAAGGGTTTTCCCATCTCACAGGGATCTGACATCTCTTATTTCGGGTCCTCCCCACTGCCCCCTATTGGATCTGAATACTGAGCCCGTCATGCTTCTCCAGGGTCAGCCTGCCACAAAAGGTCTCCAAGATCTCCCCCCAGAGGGAGCCTTCTTTTCTTCTGATACTTTCCCTGCCCATCCCTCAGAGGAGGTTCATCTTAAGAAGTTATGCGAAAGGAGGTAAATAGACTCCCTTCTGGAGTCCATCACATAGGACGCAGACTTCAGTGAGGGAGAAGGATCCCTAAGATCACCACCAGATGAGGTCTCCTTTGGAGACATCTTAGAGATCCTTAGGCAAAGAGGTGGTTGTTCTACCCAAAATCCTTTTACTGAGGAGTCTGTGTTTTTTGGAGTCTTTTGGGGTGGGCCCATTTATGTCTTGGTTGACCCCCCTCAGTGGATGACAAGATAAACCTAGTCTTCTGCTGGGCCTGGAAGAAGATGTACACTATTGAACCAATCCCCAAGCTCCCTGATAATGTCTTACCCCCCCCCCCCCACCAAGGACAGACTTTATTGGAATAATGGTGTTTCAGTGGATGCCATGGCTTTGGTAGCAGCTAGCTGAGTAAAACTACTCTGTTCACCCACCTAATAGGGAGTCCAGAACGATGGACATTTTTGGTAAGCGCGTCTACATCTCTGCTCCTTTGCATTGAGGTCTTTGAAATACTTGGGACACTTCACTAATTTGCTTCAAGATAAAATATTCTGATACCTTGTAGGTAGCATGGCTTTGGAATTTTTAATACAAATATGAACAGGCAATATTTGACGCCTAGAGGTGTGCAGTAGGAAGTAACTGCAGAAACGCCTGGAGACGTCACTCGGCTGTAATGTTAACCCGCAGTGAACAGGAAGGAAAGGCTCTTTTTGTTGTGGGGATCAAGGTTTCTACTCCATGGTGTACTTTCTCCAAGAATCAGTGAGGTAGTAAGAAAACTTGGTCCCCAAGATCCCAAGGATCTTTTCATGGTCACTGCGGAGATTCTTCCTCTTGAGTCAGAGGATGAAGTTTTCATGGAAGATGCCTCCTCAGGGGCAGAGGGGGTTTGTAAAATCAGGGCTACAGAGAACCCTTGTCTTATAAGCCCTGTTAGCACTCCTGAAGATTGCCTGACTGCTCTGGAAGCATTTGGGTGTCATTTTTCACTGCACCTAGGTGCCTGGACCAGTTGCATAAAAAATGCCTGGTTGCTAGGCATAATATCCAGAGGTTACTGCATTCCCTTTTTCCTTCCACCACCACAAAGTCGACGAGACTCCCCAACCTTCCACCAAGTTAGAGGGGAGTATGCAGTAATAGATGTTCAAAAATTACTGCAAAAAGAGTCATTCAAGAGTTCCCAACCAAACAAAGAGGATGTAGAACCTACTCTTGCTTCTTTTTAGTGCCAAAGAAAACCAGGGAACTGATACCCATTCTGGATCTAAGCAGTCTGAACCTGTATTTAAAGAAGTCAAAGTTCTGGATGGCTGAAGTTCAGTCCATTCTACCACTGTTGCAAAAGGATGATTGGATGTGCTCTGTGTATTTGCAGGATGCGTACTATCACATCAAAATAGACAGACACTTCAGAAGTCATCTGCACTTCAGGCTGAGAGCCAGTCATTACCAAGTCAGAGGTCTGCCCTTTGGAGTCACCACAGCCCCCAGGGTGTTTACCAAATGCATAGCTGTGGTCACAGCTTACCTTAAACTGCAGGGATTTGGTGTGTTTGTGTATCTGGCCCCTAACTGCCGCCACCAGGTTTCAACTAACTCAAGCAAGTATCTGTTTCAGACCTTCAGCTCCCTAGGCATCACCAGACATATAGCCAAATCAAACGCTTCTCCATCTCAAAGGCTAGAGTTCAGTGGTGCTCTGTTGTATACTCCAAATGAAATGGCCTCATTTCCCCCTCATCAAATAAAGACATTGAGACACCAGGTACAGTCTATTCTAGATATTCAGTCTCTACCAGTAGGATTGATACCTAAAGACCTTGACTCTATGGAAGCTGCCATCACTTTGGTTCCATTAACAACATTTTTTATGTGAATTCTCCAATGGACTTTGGATGTTCACTAGTCTATTCTTTACCATCCCTTATCTGTTCCTATCAAAGTAACATCTCTGCAGATGTCATCATCAGTGGTGGACTTTGTCAGACGACCTATACATCGGAAGACCTTTTCTTCTTCCTTCCCTGTCAGCCACTGTGACCATAGATGCTTCCCAATTGGAGGTGGGGGCATTTCATGGGAACGATGGTCCAAGGCATGTGAACTTGTTCAGAAACCAGGTTGCATATCATTGTTCTAGAACCTTTTCACTTTGCAAGCCTTTCAGGACGTTCTCCCCTTTGGAACTATCACAGTTCACACAGACATATCACTAGTGTGGTTCAACAAAAAGGGGAAACCCGTATATACCCATTGCTCAGAGAGACCATGAGGGTCTGGGAATGGGCAATATCTTCAGACCACTTTCTTCTTGCAACACACGTACTGGGGAAATCCATCTTTCTTGCAGACACACTCAGCAAGTCCATTCTGACTCCTCACGAGTGGTCCCTCAATAAATCAGTCGCAAACTTGATTTTCAGCCATTGGAACCAACCCTGCTTCCCCCTGGACAACAAGTGCAGCAAGTACTTCACTCTGATCCCCCCTCTGGGAGAGCCACCGAGGAATGCTCTAGTTCACAAATGGCCCTCCAGTCTCCTTTATGCATATCCCCCTCTTCCATTGATCCCAAAATTTCTGCAGAACACCAGAAGGCTGAAGAGCTCAGTAATCCTCATTGCCCCACTGGCCTTGTCGGATATGGTTCCCCTGTCTCTGGTCTCTCCTGAAATATCCTCCTTGGATTCTGGAGACCACACAGGACCTCCTGTCTCACCTGTCAAAGAATCAATATCCCAGTCTACACACCCTCAAACTAACTGCTTGGATTCTCCAATTCCAGTAGTTGTACAAAGGTCCAGACTTTCTTCCCCTGTAAGGCACATGACCAGTGAAAAAGTATACAGAAGGAAGTGGAAAAGGTTCGCTATTTGGGGTTCCAAAGAGACTGCTGATCCCTTCAGCCCCTGTTTCAGCCGTCCTCCTTTTTCTTACTTCCCTGTTCAAGGAAGGAGCCAGTTATTCTACTATTAAACTTGAGATGGCAGCCATATCCAGCTTTCATGCTGGAACCGTTTATGGTTCCCTTTCTATGTCTAGATTATGCAAGGCATTCATGAAAGGGATTTTTATACTTTGACCCCCCCCCCCCCCCCAATAAAACACCACTCTCCGCTGTGGGATCTCACTGTTCTTCAGGGCCTCACTCAAAAAGCCTTTGAACCAGCTGGTGATTAATAACTGAAATCTCTGTCCTGGAAGACCATTTTTTTGGTAGCCATTACGTCAGCAAAGAGAGTTTCTGAACTTCAGGCCTTGTCATCCAAACCGCTATAGATCATTTTTTATAAAGACAGAGTATCCCTCCATACCAATCCATCCTTTATGGCTAAGGTGGCCACAAAGACTATTATTAATCAGTCTATTTAGTTACCACTATTTTTTCCAGATTTCTGTAACAAGGGTGAATATGTTTTATACCTTTTTGATGTGCATTGACAACTTTGTTTCTACCTTCATAGAACAAAGCAGTATAGGAAATCTGAACAGCTATTATTATCTTTCTCTCCTAACCATGTAGGCCAAGCAGTCTCCAAGGTTACTGTAGCCAAATGGATCACAGATTGTATTTCTCTAATTTATTCAAAAAATGTCTACAATTACTCCCCCCCCCCCCCCAGCCTATTCTATTAGATCTCTGGCTATTTCATCTGCCTTCTCCTACAGATTATTAATTGATGGTATTTGGGCCGTAGCCACCTGGTTAAAATCTCATACCTTTGTGACTCATTACAAATTAGACATTGTCTCCAGAAGCAGAGCTTCTTTTGGTTCAGCAGTGCTCTAACGTATCCTTCCTTGAGGCCACCCAAGGGTAACGTAGCTGGGAACTCTGACCCAATAGTGAGGAAGAATGAAAAGACAACAAATTTAGAAGTTATGTACTTAGCATAACATGGCATCTGTGTTGTCCATTTTCATTCTTTCTCACTTTCCCTCCCATCCATCCCCCAGCCTTGTCTGTCCTTGAAGTACCTGGTAGATGGCTTTGGAACCTTTCAGTTCCAGGTTTGAGCCCTAACCTTTTCATATGTCTTTTTCTGTCTCTGTTATAAATTGGGAGAGTAGGCAGAACACTTTATCTGAGAAGTTAGGGAGAGAATAGAGCATTTTGGGTAGAGGGAGTAGCTTGAGAATTGGATCCGAATTCTCTTTTTATGCAGCCAAGTGGGATCCAAGGGATGGAGCTGAGCCCCTCTGTGAGGAAGAAAGAAAATGGGCAACACAGATGCCAAGTTATGGTAAGTACATAACTTCTAATTAAATATGTTGGCACTGTATTCATTATTTAGAAGTGAAGGGAGAAGTGCTGGGAGAAATTAATTACAAGCAACATTGTTTAAGAAAGTATCTATTAATGTCATTACTCATCATAGGATCATAGCATTCGTAGATTACTAGTAGGCTTGTAATATGAACTGCTTCTCTGTGTTGTATTGGTAAATGAAATCCGAACGTATCTGGGACTGTTCATTGTTAGCATGCCAATTCCCCAATCTACTTGGGTGATCAAAGTCCTACATGAAAAGTTGTATTTTTTCTATTTTTAATTGCAGTATAACATTAAGGTTCTTTGTGCTTTGTAATAGTTATGGAATTATTTAAAAAAGGGATATTGAATTCAGATTCATCCACCTTCATTTTTATTGGCATGAGTTCTAATTCAGGAATTTTTTTCTGTTAGCCTTATAGTAGTCGTGTACAAATACTGAGACAGCAGCACCTGTTGTGTTTAATCTGTACCAATGAAAACTCATTGTATTTGGTACCGAGTTACTGTCTTCACACCAAGATCTGCTGTTGTCAATTTTCAGTCTGTCCTTAACCTGTGGGTTTGTTTCTGATCCTCTGAACTGACTCTGCCACTACCATACTCATGGGAACCAAAACCTCTTAAGCTCATCCCTTACCACAATGCACCTATCTTAATTACCTCAGATCTTATTTGCCGCTTTGTGAGTTAGACGTGGTGCCATATCCACTCGAGCAGATGAGTGTTTTTTCAAATCATTTTCTTCTTTAATTCTAAATTTCTTTATTTCTCTTCTTAGTGAAAGGAATCCCTTACCCATTTTCTTAACAGGTACGAAAGTATTCGTGGATACTATTGTTAGTATCCTTTTTCTCCTTGCTTCTTTTCCTCTACACTTGGTGTAGTTCATAAATATCATTGTTGGTATTTCTTTCCCTTTTTCCCAACTATCTTTACACGTTAAAAAAAAAAAAAAAAAAAACTCAACTTCTTGTCTCTCGCTTTCCTGTGTGCTAGTAGGCTATTGGCTGAGAGTGTGCTCTTGGTGTGTGTGTGCATGCTTCTTAAGGCAGAAAAAGGCCTGGCAGGCTTCAAACGTTGTGAGAAGTGTGGTCATAAGACTCCTTATTCTGACACACATTCACTTTGCATGTATTGTTTGGGCCCCACCATCTTCAGGAGGGCTGTTCAGTTTGTCACTTCTTTAGACATCAGGTCTTTGTGGAGAGAAAAAATATGGATTTTGAAAGGCATATGTCCCTCTTCTTTTGGAGAGGCCATATCTGGAATGACCTCCTCATCTGAAGTAAAACCGTTAAGTAAATTGGGTATTTCTAGTCCTGTTTCTTCTTTCTCCTTGAAAGTTTCAGAAAAGGAGGAGAAGAGAAGCTCTTCAGCTCTGACTTCCCCATCAGGTCCGAGTCCAAAGAAGACAAAAGTATCGGTTCCATCTGCTCCCAGAGAACCAATAGCAAAATTGAGCAAACCTTCAGTTTTGACACATTTGTCGGAACCGCAGACTACTGCACCCAAGACTTTAGATCCATCCCTGTCTTCAACTCCGAAGGGATAGGGTAAAAGTCTTCCATCTGCACTGACACAGGAATTTCTTCCCATTTCGAGAACTAAATATTTTCCTTCCATAGACCCCTTTCCAGACAGGCTTCCTTCTCCTTTTTTTGGAAAGACCTAAGTCTCCCTCTATCATGTCCACACGTTCTTGCAGATGTCTTACTGAAGTTGATGTGGAGATGCTGGTGAGAGAAATCCTCTGGGTGCAAGATGTGACAGGTTATTTTGGATCAGGGGTCCTTTCCTTCCCTTGGAACAGCTTTTGAGACTATGGAGAGAGCCTTGCCTACTTCAGTCAATCAGTCGGTTCCTTCCCTCTTGGATCAACCAACCTTATCACATCTTAGACCCGAATCTCAACCACTTCCTCCACTGGGACAGTGAATACCAAAGCCTCAGGCTTCTCAGCAGGCTGGCCCCTCTTCTGATACCTTTGCAGACCACCCCACTGAGGAAATCCCTAGGAAGAAAAAGTGCAAGAAGAAGCACTTGGATTCCCTGGAGGAATCTGTCACAGAGGATATGGATTTCGAGCAAGACAAAGGATCCCCAAAGTCACCTCTTGATGATGTCTCCTTTGGAGACATCCTAGAAATCCTTAAACAGAGAGGTGATTGGAAGCCCATTAATCCTTCATATGAGGAATCCATCTTCCTGCAGGCATTTGGTACTCTCCCATCTACTTCATGGGTAACTCCTCCCACCAATGAGCTCATTGACTTGGTCTCTCGGCAGGCATGAAAGTCCCCTGATGCTATTGAGCCAGTTCCCCAGAGATGGATAAAATTATCACTGCCCCTGAAGATAAGCCATTCTAGATGAAAGATTTAATTGTGGATGCCATGGTCATGGCAGCAGCCACTAAAGAGGAACTAGCAGAGGAAAATTCCTCTATCCATCCTTCCAGCAAGGAGTCTCAGATGAAGGATAGATTTGGGGAGCGAGTTTATGCATCACCGACCTTTGCCTTACAGTCCTTGAACTGCCTGGCACACATTACCAGACTACAGAGGAATTTGATTAAAGAACTATCAGATACCCTGTCAGGAGCTGTTTCTGAAGAAGTTCGAGTCTTTTGCCTCTCAGTTGGCTACCCTAACCTCAATTTCTAACTCTTCTATGAGGCTTATTTCACACACCTGAGGGAACAACTAGAGCATTGGGTTCAGGTATTGCCATAAGGAGGCGTGCTTGGATGCACTTGTGTGATTTTGCAGACCCCTTCAAGTCTTCATTCATCAATGCCCCCTTCTTTGGCCCTAAAGTTAGACACATTGACCAGATGTGAGAAGGATGGGAAAACCCTTTCTGATGTGGGTGCATGTTTTTCCACTCCACAAAGACCCTTTTCTAGGAATCACTGCAGCAGTGGAAAAATGTTCTGTAAGTCCCAAGGGTATTCTCAAGACACACGTGGTGGTAGTTCCCACAGGGGCAGAGGGGGGGAACTGTTAATGGATAACTCCGCCCCCATTGCAGATGTGGTCTACAAAACCAAGGATACAGAGATTCCTTCTTTGGTAAACCCTTTCAGCACTCCTGAAAGGAGGCCTGATTGTCTTCCTCTGGAGGCAGTTGGGGGTTGTCGATCCTTGCACCAGAGAGCCTGGTTGCAGATAACACAAGATGCATGGGTGCAGAGGATAATATCCTGAGGTTACATTATACCTTTTCTCTTCTTCCATCCATTACAAAAAGATCCCAGATATTCCACCCAGTCAAAGGAAATGGGTAGCACACGTGGTGGTAGTTCCCACAGGGGCAGAGGGGGGAACTGTTAATGGATAACTCCGCTCCCGTGGCAGATGTGGTCTACAAAACCAAGGATACAGAGATTCCTTCTTTGGTAAACACTTTCAGCACTCTTGAACGGAGGCCTGATTGTCCTCCTCTGGAGGCAGTCGGGGGTTGTTGATCCTTGCACCAGAGAGCCTGGCTGCAGATAACACAAGATGCATGGGTGCAGAGGATAATATCCAGAGGTTACATTATACCTTTTCTCTTCTTCCATCCATTACAAAAAGATCCCAGATATTCCACCCAATCAAAGGAAATGGGTAGCACTGCAAATACAAAAGCTACTAGAAAGAGTCATCCAGTAGGTTCCACCAGACCAGAGAGGATCCAGATTTTACTCAGGGTTTTTTTTTTATGCCAAAAAAGACAGGGGACTGGAGACCAATTTTGGATGCCAGCAATTTAAACAAGTCAGTTCAGAGAACCAAATTCTGGAAGGTCACAGTTCAGTCCATTCTCCCTTTTTTGGGTCAGGGCAACTGGATGTGCTCAATAGACCGTCAGGATGCATACTATCACATAAAGATGAACAGGTGATCCAGAAGGTTCTTACACTTCTGGTTGGGAGCCAGTCATTATCAATTCAGAGTACTGCCCTTTGGTCTCACTACAGCTCCCAGGCTGTTTACCAAGTGCATGGCAGTAGTACCAGCTCACTTGAGACTGCATGGATTCTGGGTGTTTCCATATCTACATGACTGGCTTATCACCGCTACAACCAGTCATTGACTATTGGAGGCAAGAGAAAAAGTTCTCCAAACATGACTCTCCTGGGCATAACCATAAATTATGAAAAAATCGAATCTAGAACCAACGCAAATTTTAAATTTCATACCGGCTTCCTTAAACACAAAGACCGCAATAGACTCCCTTCCCTCACCAAGATTGGAGACGATCAGTATTCAAGTCATGAAGATAATCAGCAGCAACAAGGTGCCAGCACTATTAATTCTTCAGGCACTGGTATCCATGGCAGCGGCTATAATGCTGGTTCCCTTGGCTAGATTTCACATGAGAATTTTACAATGGCTGCTTGCAATACAATGGTCCATCCTTAACCAGCCAATGTCAACACCCATTGTAATTACCAGTATCTGCAAAAGAGATCTTGTGTGCTGGATTCAATCAGATCACATTTTACTGAGTTTGCCGATTCATTCCCCCTCAGCTCGAGGTCACAGTGACCATGGACACTTCCCAGTCGGGAGGGGCATTGTCTGGGGAGGGTGGCCCAAGGCACTTGGTCCCCAGTAGAGGGCAGTTAGCACATAACATCCTATAAATGAGAGAGCACTGTTAACATTGCAGGCCTTCCAAGATGCTCTCCACTTGGGGACAATTACAATTCAAACGGACAACATGTCAATAGTTTGGTACATCAGCAAACAAGGAGGAATCAGATCATGCCCATTGTGTCGAGAAGCTCTGAGTGTGGCAGTGAGTGATTGCATCCAACCGCTAGTAATTAAAATTCCGGGGAAGTCCAGTGTGATAGCAGACAAATTGAGCAGGAACATACCTTTACATCACAAGTGGTCCCTTAGTCAGGTAGTCTTGGAAAAGATATTCCAGAAATGGGGTCAGCCATGCTGTGACCTGTTTGCCTGTCCCCTAAACAACAAGTGCAGCAGCTATCTTGCCCTGATCCCCCTGCAGGGGGAGTTACCGAGGGATGATGATCTTCATAATTGGCTCCCTGGTCTTCTTCATACATTTCCTCCAATTCCATTCATTCCCAAGTTCCTTCAGAAAGCAGTCAGGTTAAAGAGCACAGTTATACTCATTGTGCCTTACTGGCCTTAACAGATTTGGATCCTCTTCCTTTGGCCTCATCTAATTCGACAGCCTTGGATATTGGATCCAAATCCAGATCTTTTGTCCCATCCAACAGGCATGATTCATCCAGACATTCTGAATCTCAAGCTGACAGCTTGCTTTCTCCATTTACATTAGTAGATAGACAACCCATGCTGTCTTCACTTGCCTGGCATATTCTGCTATTGTGTTATAAACCATCTACACAAACGTTTTACTCCAGTAAATGGAAGAGATTTGCACATTGGGGACTTCAGAATAATGTCAAACCTTTTTTGTCTCCAATTCATGATACTCTTCACTTTTTAGCCTTGCTTTTTAATGAAGAAGCTTCGCCTTCCACTATCAGAATCCAGTTAGTAGCGATATCCAACTTTCATGCTGGTTTTAAAGACTCCTTTTTTGTTTCTCACAAGTTTTGTAAAGCTTTTCAGAGGGGTACACTTCTAAAACCTCCCTACAAAGACCCTACTCCTCCTCAGGACCTGAATTTGGTGTTGCAAGCAATCACTTGGTCCCCCTTTGAATCGGCTAATGATTGTGATCTTAAGTTCCTATCTTGGAAAACTATTTTCTTAGTGGTAGAACTTCTGCTAGGATCTCAGAGATCCATGCCTTATCCTCTAAACCACCATACCTGTTTTTTTTTACAAAGATAGAGTTTCAGTCAGAACCAACCCCTCTTTTTATCATTAGGTGGTTTCGGAGACCAATATCAACCCAATGTATTAACCTGCAGGTGTTTTTCTCCAACTTAAACAAAGGTGAATATTATTTACGTCTGCTAGATGTTCACAGGCAATTGAGATTTTATCTTCACAGAACAAAAGAATTCACAAAATCGTACCAATTATTGTGTCCTTTTTGCATACCAGATTGGGAAAAACCTGTGAACAAAGTAACATTAGCCAGATTGGCTCACTGATTGTATTTCATTTGTTTATTCTAAGTTACACTTTCCATTGATGAAACCTTTGTGAGCCCATTCAACCAGGACCATAGAAACCTTAGCTGTATTTCAGTCTAGAGCTTCCATGGATAATACCTTTGCAGCAGCAACTTGGGCTATTCCTCATACCATTGTTACTCATTATGTATTGGATCTGGTCTACAGGGGTAGAGCATCATTCAACTCAATGGTACTTAGGAACATCTTTCCTCGAGTCCACCCAGGATATAAGGTAGCTGGGGACTCTGTCCCACAGGATGAGGATAGAATGAAAATTGACAACATCAGATAAAAAAGTTATATGCTCACCATAAAGTTCCATCTGTGTTGTCCATTTTCATTCTTCTTCAACTCGCCACCCTCCAACCCCCTTCCCTTGGTTTCTGTAAGAATGGAGTATTGACAGATTGTTACCTTTTTGGTATAGTTTTGCAGTTCCAAATATAGTCTCCGTAAAATCTTTTTTTTCAATCTATTTTTCTATTTTCTATCTATTGAGATAGGTGCATTGTGAGTAAGGGATGAGCTCAAAAGGTTTTGTTTCCCATGAGCTGTTGTAGTAGCTGAGTCTGTTCTGAGGATTGGAACCAAACCCAGAGGCTGAGGAAGAATGAAAATGGACAACACTGATGAAATGTTATGGTGAGTACATAACTTTTTTTGTTAGCATACAGATGTTTATATCCTTGGGAAGAGAAGAAGAGAGACCAAGATGAAGAAAAAAAAGGGGGGGGGGGAGACTAGAATAGGCATGAGGATAGAACTTCCAAGATGGCTACACACTGATCAGCCGCTTGATTTCAGTTCTCCTAGTGTGAAAACAGAAATTGAGAAAAAGGAGTGTTATGGAAACAGGTTTTTTTTTTTGGGGGGGGGGGGGTAAAATTCAGTTACTAGCTAGTAAGTACACTTCTTGGATGCCAGCAAAGAAGAAATTTGGAAAAACTAAAATAAAATCAACAAGACAAGGTGAAGACAAAACACTCTGTGAGGGATTCTGCAACTATTCAGCAAAAGGCAGCTCAGTCTTGAGATTTGGTTCAAGAGATTTCTTCCAGTAATTTAGAGTAGGAATAAATTAAATATACAAAGAGGTGAAAAAATTAGATGAACCATTATAGGAATATATCACGTCAAATAAAAGACAGGAAAAATAGAAGAAGCTTTAACTAGTTATTCAACTGAACTGATAAAACTGCAAAATCAGAGGCTGAAATGACGAACAAGCTGGCTGAGTATGAGGATTCTCAAGAAGATCTGTTTAAAAAAATAGTGTTAGAAGAATGCACAGAGAAAACCTGAGATTTTTTGCTGTACCTGAAAAAGTGTAAGGAACAAACTGTTAGTCTACTGAAAGCACGAATAAGGCACTGGACTCGTGTTCACAGCAGATTTGTCAATTGAAAGGGTACATAGAGTATAAGCGCCGAACGTGGTCACAAGAAAGCAGCCAAGACCTGTATGAGTAAAGATGCTGTGATGATCTGGGGTACAGCCAGCTGTGCCAGGAAAAGTAGGGCAGTAGCTGTTTAACATATGCCAGTATAGCTAGCTGGAGTTTTGTAAAGAATTATATGTCATTTGTATAACAAACTGATTTGTACAGGTGCTTGTGTTGAAACTGTATTTGTAAAGCTGTTTGTGTTAAAAATATATCAACAGTGGGTCCTCCTGGACAGAAAATTACACCGCTATGTCAAGACTGTATTTTAACTGTTGAAATGAATATAGTTTAAGAGAGGATATTGGAAGAGGAGAGATTAATCTCAGTCCAGCTAACTTTGAAAAATACTCTGAAATTAAAATACCTGGTTTAGGCCATAAAGATTGTATCTTACATTTCTGATTGCATCCAGAGCTGAAATATCTGTGAAAACCAGGACTAGGAATCCTACTGTGCTGTCCTTAGGGGTGAACTAATTGCTACCTTGGAAGGATGGAAGTGTTGAAATGGTTTTATAGCTTCCAGATGCTATAACATATCTTAGCAAAGCTCTATCTGTGTATGGAAACATGTATGTGCTAAATTCTGGTTCAGTTTCTAGCAAAGGGGTTGTGCAGGAACCAGAAGTCAGATGACCAAATGTATGTGATGTCATTGTGTAATCCAGCACTGAAGTGATGTTTTAATACAAGATGAGACAGAAATCTCAGGGCAGTGTTTTTTAAACCTGACAAAGACGGAAGACCACTTGCCCACTTCATCTTGCCTTGTTTTAGTAAGTAACCAGGGAATAATAATTATTTAGATCAGTCAGGAAAATATGGTGAGATTAGTTAAGTACTGTTTTTCTTTATTTGCACAAATCTGTCCATCTGTGTTATTTTTAATATTTCCTTTGATTGAAACTGTGGTGTGTATTGTTAATAGATATTCAGTATCTTCATGTTTGTATTATTACATTTATTTAAGCTTTTCATTGTGGCTAGTCTTTCAGAGGATATTTTACCATTTAAAAATCTTTTATTTATTTGGTGACATTGTGGCCATTAATGAAAGTTTTACTGCACTCGTCAGACACTACTATTTGTATTCGTATTAGTTTTACTCATTATAATTGGGTGCCCTTGTAAGAGCCTTAGAGTAGTTGGCTGGTGCCAGTATAACTATCTGATAGTCTAGGCAAAGGTAGTGAAGCTAGTAAATCTGTGCCAGTCTTTCCCAGGTATGTGTGTCTGTGTGTGTTTGTGTCTGTCAGCTACTTGGAGCAGGGACACAGAACACTGGCTTTACAGAGAGCGTGGTGGAGGACTTGGCTTGGAACACTCAGCTGAGGACTCATCTCTACAGCTGTGCCTGTTGGGAGACTTATTGGGCATCTGGAACGAGAGAGAGGGGGAAACCCAGCCCCCAGACTGAGTGTGTTCCCTGTGTGCTCTTAAGGGAGATTGTGCTTGGTGCAGAGAGCTGCATCTGCAAATATTGTGTGTATCAATTTGTGTTCCAAGTCAACGTCCGTCACAGGTGTCAGTTTAAGGATTGAAAGTTTTCAATTACTGTCCCAAAAGAGGGGTGTCACAGATGCAGTCATACCACTGGAAAGAGTTGATCCTGACAAAACTATGTTAGAAGGGCAATGTATTAAAAACTGGAAGAATCAAAATGTTTGTTTAAAATGATATTCGCTGTATACCAGGCAGAGGAGAAAAACATTTATCCTGGCAATCAGGGAATGTCAAGAGGCAGGTGTGAGATTGAAGGTGCTTTATACAGCTGTCTTCAAAGTGTTTTCCTTGAGGATCAAATGTATTTTTTGATGCAGAACAGGCTAAGGAGAAAGTAAAGTTTACTCCTTAAAATTTGAGCCAGCAAGCAGAAGGGGACTCTGCTTCTCATTCTTCTGGCAGTGAAGTTCATAGAGAGGCTTTACCAGTGAAACCTTTTCCAGTTTTTGAAAGGAAAATGGTTGAAAGAGAAAAAAGCACAGGAGGAGACTAGAAGAATCAAGAGTACCTTGGACTTGAATCAGAATCTGGTGATTGGAGATGAACAGGAAGAAGACCAGCAACACTGAATTTATTTAATAAATAGGAGTCTGTAAAGAAGCAATTGTATTTGTGAAACATGTCTTTGCAAGACAAACGTGACTGAAGAAGACTGGATTTTTGTTGATTTTGTTAAACTTATGGGTGGACTGCAAAGCATATACCCCATTTTATATTATCATCATAAACATTAGTAACTTTTGGTCTTATTTGTATAAACATTTCATGGAGCAATAATATAGTTAATTATGTCAAGGTTAGAGGTAAATGAGGCTGAATAATTATCCATTAAGATAGGAGGCGATGAGATAAAAAGTGATGTATAATCACTCTTCTGGGGAGTCTCCAGGAACAGATGGTATTCTTGTGGCAATTTGGAAGTTAAGAGAGAAGAAAGTGATAAAAATCTGAAAGATTTTGTTTAACAGTATTTTAAAAGGAGTGGAGCACCAATATCTTTGGAGAAAGCTGTGGTGGCTGTATTACCTAAGGATGGAAAGACCTATGAGACTGAGCTTCTACAGATCAATTTCAATTTTAAACCATAATCATAAAGTGTTTGTCTTTACTAGCTAAAAGAATGTCAGTGGTGTTGCCAACATTGATAGATATGGATCAGTGTGATTTTGTGGATGGGAGGCAAGCATTTGACAAAATTAATAGAACAGAAGTTGTCTGAACAGAGCAACTAGGTAAGAGTGCCCTCGTTCTTTTTTATTTGCTTTATATTTAGAGCCATTGGCAAAGTAAATAAGGAACTCCAAAATGCAAGGATATAATTGGTATGGTAATCAAGAAAAGTTGGCTTTATTTGCATATGTTATTTTGTACCTGATAAATCCAGAAAATAACGTCAGCATTTTGGAACATTTTGCGATAATATAAAACAAAGGCTTTAGCCATAAATTATGTACCCACACGTGAATTGGTTAAGCAATACCCATATTTATAGGGACAGAGTAAGATGAAGTATTTAGGAGGAGTTGTTTGTCTTTTGGCTTTTCCTGGTAAGGGGTCACCACAGCGGAACTCCTGTCCGCTAATGATTGGCAGTAGATTTTTACGAAATGTCGAGGTGCTAGCTCGACGCCCAACCTTCAACGAAGGCACGCCCATTTACGCATGCATGTCTTTTGAACGCTACCCAACTGTGGGTAGGACATGTAGACTCCACACAGAAGGCACTCCCAAGCCCAGTCAAGAATCGAATGGGAGAACCTCTTGCTGTGAGGTAACAACGCTACTGCTGTACCACCGCGGCAGCTAAGATGAAGTATTTAGGAGTATGGATTAAAAAAGGCTTCTGTTATGGCAGGATATACGAGAAGAGAGTAAACAGAAGATAATACAAAAACTGAGAAACTGGAAGCTCTTGTTTATGGATATAGATAGTAAGATACAAGCAGTGAAAATGTTTTTAGTCCCTTTAATTTTATATATGGGTCAGGCATATTTTTAACAATCAGAAGATAAATTCCTTCAACTCTTTATTATTTTGCACAACTTATCTGGGTAGGAAGAGGGCAAGAGTTAAGCTGAGTAAGTTGATCCTTCCAGTAGAACAAGGAGCTTAAGATTACCTGATTTGTAGAAATATTTTAAAGCTACACAGTTAAGGTTCATGTACATAACACACATGAAACACAGGAGGAAAGAATATTATTAGCTGGGGACTTAAATTTACCAGAAACAGACTTGAATAATATTGATTCAGCAATGTTAGTAAAGAAATTAGTCACAGAGTATATTCAAGAACAACAAATGATTCAGGTTGTAAAAAAAAAAAAACTACTGGGGCGGAATATACTAGATATTGTTTGTGTTCCCAAAGAAATTACTGTAACTTCAAGTCAAGTTTTACCACCATTGATGTGCAGTGATCATGGGGTTATAAAGGTTAATTTATTGCTAGATAATTCTGCCAAACTGAAATCTAAGCCAATGCACAGGTTAATTACAGATTATAGGGAAACAAAACAGTTGCTATATAAAACTAACTGGAGTGAGGTGTTCAGTGGAAAAACTGCAGATGGAATGTGGAAAGTTTTGAAAGAGAAATTGTTTGAGTGCAAAAAGTAAAAAAAAAATGTTTAACATCAGGATCTAGGCACGCAACATCAGGGGGGTATATTTCCATAAGAACAAGATACTTGATTAAGGTGAGAGACAAAAAAATTTAAGAAATGGAAGAGAGGTCGAACTACAACTTTGAAAACTGAAATAAAAGAGATAGACAAACAGATTAAGGATAGTGTTAGACAAGATCAAGAAAAATTTGAAGAAAATTTATATAAAGATATTGACCATAATAGGAAACTTTTTTATAGATACATAAGATGTGGAAGGAGTAAAGATACACAAACTGATAAACTGTATGCATATTCTAAAATTTATTCTCAGACACAATAGATTATAGATATATTTACAAAATCTTATGCAAAACAGTTTGGCTCCACAAAAGGGGTGGGACTTTGTCCTAGTGACATCCAGGTAACCCCAGATGCTGAAATCATATTGGATTATATTGAAAAAGAACTGTGCAAACTGGATCCAAACAAAGTGCAGGGAGGAGACAGAATAAGTAACAATGACCTGAGAACACTTAAGCAAGAACTTACACTGCCTTACATCTATTATTCACTAGGTCATATAAATATGGGGAGATTCCTCAAGATTGGAGACATGCACTTATTAAACCTGTCTTTAAGGGAAAGGGGAGTAGGACTAACCCAGAATCATATAGACCCTTAAGTCTACTTTCATGCTGTGGAAAAATAATGGAGAAGGTAATACTGGATAGGTTATTGTCAGAACTGGATAGGTTGGGACTAGAAACCATATATCAGCATGCATATGTTGAAAAATAGATTTATTACCACCTATAGCATGATATTCTATAACAATATAATAGCTATGAATGAAAAATTGTGCTGTGATGTGATTTATATAGATTTAACTTCAGCATCTAACAGGGTCATGCACAAAACACTGATCAATAAATTAGTACAACTAGGTATTGATGTACTGTTAATAAGATGGATAGCTGCATGGCTTACAAATAGGACATGGCAAGTATCACACACCAACTGGACAGGTGAAATCCTTGGTTACAGTCCAGGTGCCCCACAGGGCTCTGTACTAGGCCCTTACTTGTTTAGATTACATCTTTCAGACCTTACTTTTTCATCTGAGGTGTTCTACCGTCTATGTGCTGACGACCTGAAATATTGGGTAAACTGATTACAAGTCTTACAGATAAGGCATGTCTGCAAAATAATTTGACCATTTGGGCACAGGAGAATAATATGTTGATAAATACATCAAAAACTAAGCATATGAGATTTGGGAGACATAAACTGAAAGGTGAATATTTAATACAGCACACAGTGATTGAAACTGTGGAGTCCTTTAAAGACCTGGGTATATGGGTAGATTCAGCTATGAGTTTTTCTAATCATATCAACCAATTAGCTGCTGATAGTTATAGAACTATAGGTTGTATAAAAAGATTTATGAAGTCTAGGAAAGCAAGCATAATGAAGTCACTATTTGTTAGTTACATTAGACCCAAACTTGAGTATGGAATAATAATATGAAAACCCTATAGGAAAACAAGCATGAATAAACTGGAAAGAGTACAGTGGAAATATACTAAGGGCATCCATGGATGTGAAAATCTAAGTTATTATGAAAGACTAAAATATCTGAAATTGTACAATGTCTCTTGCAGATATTTAAGAGGAGATCTTATTCAGGTATATAGGGCATTTAGGGATAACTGCTTCTGGAAATGTTTGGGGTTATCAAAAAGTACTAGAGAATAGTCAAATAACCTATGTAGAAGATTCTATAGGAATGAGAAGTGTACTAATTGATTCTCTGACAGCATAGCTGATGCTTGGAACAGACCACCAAATTACATTAAAGCAAGTACTAGTTTAGATATTTTTAATTACAGCCTGGGCAATTATTATGGGAACAAGTGATCTGATATTGTTAATCTTTGTTCATTCTTCACGTGTGGGTATCGGTTCCAACCTTGGAACCAAGCCGGCCATCTTCCAAGCCTGCGTCCGCTACAAACTCTCGAGCTAAAACTCTTACCCAGAATTCCCCTCTCCCTGTTACCTCAGATTTTGTTTGCCGCATTGACATTTGGTCGTGTCAAGCTACTTCTCTTGAGCTAAGTACAATATTTTTCTTTATGCTAAATTCGAAAACATCCTTTTCGCACAGAAACGTTATTAGATAGTTTTCTCTTACCTTATTGCATTTAGTGACTGTCCTTTCTTGAATCTTTTCAATTCCTTTCCTCCCCTTTACCTCGAGGTAATTTATTTTTTACCATTGTTGATAAACTCCCTTTCCTTCTTACCTTCGGGTAATTCTTGTACCATTGCTGGTATTTTTTCTGGGTTTCCTTCTTTCTTTCTAACATGGCAGATAAAAAAAGGTAGTCCAGGATTTAAAAGATGTTTAGATTGTGGCCATAAATTACCTACTTCAGATGCACATTCCCTGTGTGTCTGTTGCTTGAGTGTGCCTCATTTAACAGTTGACCCGCCCTGCAGGATTTGTAAGAATTTCTCTAACAGGACGTTGATTGAGAGAAAAAATAAATTAATATTGAAGGAGCTACTTAAATCTCCTTTTTCAGAGGCTATTTCTGGGTCGGAGGCTTCAACCCCTCCAAGATCCCAAAAGAAAAAGAGTGATGAACAGATAAAGGCCAAGTCTCTTCCTTTGTCCCCTGCTGGGGACCCCCAGGAACCGAGACCCAAGAAAGCTAAGCTTTCCAGTTTGGATTTGACTTCTTCGGCTCCAGTGCTTTCAGTACCTATACCTTCGGCACCGAGGCCATTGGTGCCATCTGTGACTTTGTCACAGACTAGCATGTCCTTTACTGTATCGGTACCGAGGGGCTCCTCTGTTCAGACTTCTTTACCGGCACCGACTGCCCAGTTGATGCAGACTGTTATGACGTTGATGGATTTTTCGACGCCCATTGCCTTTTTGGCACCGATAACTTACTGGCACCAACTACCCTCTCAGCACCGACCATTCAGTTATCATCACCGATTTTTTTTCGGTTCCAGCCTTAGCGCCGACAACCACTTCGGTACCGACCTTATCGTCGGTGCAGACCATGACTTCGGCACTGATGATTTCCTCGGTGCAGACACCTGTAGTTCAGTCCTTTACAGCCCCATTGTTTTCAGTGCAGACCTCCAAGGTGGGCACCGATCTTGCTCCATCTTTGGATAGACCTGACTCCCCCCCTCAGCTGTGTCCGTGAAATCCACTAGAAGCCTCTCTGAACATGACGTGTTGTGTCTTGTGGTTCAAGTGCTTTTGGCCAGAGGTATCCCCCCCCCCCCAGGGTTTATCCTTCCTCGGGAGGTGATCACCCTTTACCAAAGACCCCTACTTATTCTCCTCCTTCATTGCCTTTGAAGCCCCTTGATATAGCACAGTCTTCCCCCTCTACGGTTCCCTTTATGGACCTAACAAGGGAGCCCGCAGTTGCCTTTGTGGCAGGAGAGTTTTGCTACGACCCAGGATGTCAGCTGTGGCATACGTAATTTGGTGTTTCACAGCCATCCAGGGACTCCGAGTCGGCAGGCTGAGCCACTTAGATGAGGGGTGACCTCTGCCCTGGGCACTCACCCCTCTTCAGGTGGACCAGCCTTCCAGCTAATAGAGAAGGCTCTGGTGTCGGTTGGCGATCCTGTGCTATCACTCTCCTCGCCCTCCTCTGGACCGCAATGTACACAAGTCGCTCCTAGCAGACACCGGGTGCAAGGGCCTCAGGATATACTCCCACAGGAGACCCCTTTTGCGCTGTCTTCCCCAGCTACTCCCTCTGAGGAAGTTCATCAGAAGAGCTTGTGCAAGAGGAAGCTCATGGACTCCACAGAGGAGACCCTTACTGAAGACACAGACTTTGATGGGGAAGGAACCCCTCGTTCACCCTCTGAGGTATCCTTCGGTGATATTCTTGAAATTCTTAGAGAGGTGACTGGCAGCCCTCAAACCCGACCTCTGAAGAGTCTGTGTTTCTGCAGGCCTTTCGCGTCCTGCTTCCTACCTCCTGAGTTACTCCTCCTGCCTACGAACTGGTTCAGCTCATCGTGCAGCATGCGTGGAAGGCTCCTGACACTGTTGAGGCAATTCCCCAGAGGCCAGATAAAATTTTGTCCCCTCCTGCTACTGATCCCCATTGGTCCAAAGGTCTTCCTGTAGATGCTTTGGTGGTGGTGGTCGCAAATATAAAGGACCTGGCAGAAGAAGAAAGACAGACTGTCCATCCGCCCAACAAAGAGTCCCGGATTATGGACAGAATAGGGAAGCGTACTTTTGCATCAGTGACCTGAACTATATGGCACACTTTACCAGGCTTCAAAGAGATTTAATTTCTGAGCTCTCTGAAACTTTGGCTGGAGCTGTGTCTGATGAGGTCCGTGACAAAGTGGCCTCTCAGCTAGCCACCATTGAATCGATATCTATCTCCTCCATGCGCCTGATATCTCACGCATCAGAAGGAGCAGCTAGAGCGGCGAGTTCAGGCATTGCTCTGAGAGGACATGCCTGGATGCGCTTGTGTAATTTCATGGAACCCTTCAAGGCTTCCTTTCTCAGTGCTCCCATTGAAGCCTCTTCATTGTTTGGACCCAAGGTTAAAAGCACACTTGCCAGATGTGAACAGGACGGTAAGACCCTTTCTGCTGTGGGTGTCCGTTATTCTTCCCCTCAACTGGCTTTCTCCAGAAACCAGAAGAGTGAGAAGATATGGCACAAAATGTCTCGGGGCCCTTTTCATGGCACACAGGCTGTGTTCTCCCCTAGAGACCGAGGGGGAAACTCACAGGGAAGACGCCCTTTTCGGGGCAGAGGTGGTCCACATAACCAGTGTTCCAGGGACTCTTTCCCTGACCAATCCTACCAGCGCTCCTGAAGAGCGGCCCAACTGCTATCCTCTGGAAGTGGTTGGGGTTTGTTTCTCTTTGTACCCTTTTGCCTGGCTAACCATCACCACCTATTCTTGGGTGCCAAGGATAATAACCAGAGGTTAATCATATTCCCTTCGACCTTTGTCCCACTCCCCTAACAAACTTATCTGATGTTCCACTCAGTCAAAGGGAAGAAGCAGCATTAGAGATTTCAAAGCTGCTAAGAAACAGAGTCATCCAAATAGTCCCTCCAGACCAGATAGGATCCGGATTCTACTCAAGACTATTTTTGGTGCCAAAGAAAACCGGGTACTGGAGACCAATGTTGAATCTCAATGTATTTTACAAGTTTGTAAAAGTACAAAAATTCGGGATGGTCACAATACAGTCTATCCTTCCGCTTTTGGTAAAAGACGATTGGATGTGCTCGATCTTCAAGATGCGTACTACCACATAAAAGTGGACAGACCATCAAGAAGATTCCTTCGCTTCCATGTGGGAGCCAGTCACTACCCGTTCAGAGTACTGCCCTTCGGACTATCTACAGCCTGCAGAGTGTTCACAACGTGCATGGCAGTCATCACAGCTCACTTGCAACTACAAGGATTCCAGGTGTTTCCATACCTAGACGACTGGCTTATCTCCGGCCCCACCAGACATCTATTGGAAGAAGCCCTGGCATACTCTCTCCTCTCTGCAGAAAGGCTAGGCATAACCATAAACTGGCAAAAATCCAATCTCACCCCATCTCAGTCCACAGAATTCATAGGGGTCATCTTGAATACAAAGAATTGCAGAGCATCCATTCCAGAGCACAGAATTCTAAGGATAAAGCAACAACTGATCCCAATCCTTTCAAGGGAGAAATCCACAGCTCACTCTGTTCTACAGTTGTTGGGTTCCATGGCAGCCTCCATCACCATTGTCCCCCTGGCCAGGTTTCACATGAGGCTACTACAATGGCTACTGCTCACCCAATGGTATCCCTTTCACTATCCTCTTTCAGCCAAGATTCGGGTAACTCACAGGTGCAAACAGGATTTAAATTGGTGGATGGCCCACAACCCGTCACAATGGTCTCGCCTCTTCTCCCCCCAACAGCCCAAGGCTACATGACCATGGACGCCTCCCTGATGGGGTGGGGGGTGGGGGGGGCTATGTCAGGGACAAACAGTCCAAGGTACTTGGTCTGAAATGGAGGCCCATCTGCATATAAATGTTCTAGAGCTGAGGGCGGTGCTTCTGGCATTGCAAGCATTCCATCCCCTGCTGTTATCTGGGACTATTGCGGTACAATCAGACAACATGGCAGTGGTCTGGTACATCAGCAAACAAGGTGGAACCAAATCTTACCCACTCTGTTGAGAAGCCATGAGGATATGGCATTGGGCGATGGGTACCAACTGTTTTCTTCTAGCAACGCACATTCCTGGGAGTTCCAACATGATAGCAGACAGACTCAGCAGGTGTATACTACAAACTAACGAGTGGTCCCTGAATCCCTTGAAAGCGGCGGAGATTTTCAACCACTGGGGTCTTCCTTGCTGTGACCTCTTTGTGTCCCCGACCAACTACAAATGCAGCAACTATTTCGCCCTGATTCCCCCTGTGGGACAGTCACCCAGGGATGCTCTAGTCCACGATTGGCCCTCCGGTCTACTTTATGCATTTCCACCTCTCCCCTCATTCCCCAGTTTCTGAAGAAAGCCTGCCGATTAAAGAGCAAAGTAATCCTCATAGCACCATATTGGCCTAGTCAGATTTGGTTCCCCTTCCTTTGGCCTCACCTGCTAGATCAACCGTGGATTCTCCATCCAACCCCGGGGTTGATCTCTCATCCGCAGAATCTGTTTCACCCCAACTTGAACAGCATGAAGCTCACAGCTTGGCTCCTCCAATTCCCTTGATTGCCAGGCAGAATGATCTTTCTTTGCCAGTACGTGACATTCTTATTGCATCTCATAAGTCTTCCACCAGAATTACATATCTCAGCAAGTGGAAAAGATTTACCTTTTGGCTGAAAGAAAAACAGGTAGATCCATTTTCAGCACTAGTGTCGATAGTACAGGAGTCTCTAGCTGCCCTATTTCAATCCGGTCTATCTGCCTCTACCATTAGAGATCATTTGGCTGCAATATCTAATTTCCATGATGGTGTCCAAGACTCCTCTCTTATGTCACACAAATTATGCAAGACTTTCATAAAAGACGTGAATCATCTAAAACCTCCATTTAGAGAACCTTCTTAACCATGGAACCTGTCATTAGTTCTACAAGCTTTGACAATGCCACCTTTCGAACCAGTTTCTTCTTACGACCTCAAATATTTGTCATGGCAAACCTTGTTTTTGGTTGCCATTACTTCTGCCAGACGTTTCTCTGAGCTTCAAGCCTTATGCATCAAGAGTCCATATTTGATTTTTCATAGAGATAGAGTGTCATTGAGAACTAATCCTTCCTTTCTGCCAAAAGTGATCTCTGAAATATCCATTAATCAAACCATTGAATTGCCAGTTTTCTTCCCCAGTCATTCAAACAAAGGAGAGTTTTGCCTACATACCCTAGATATTCACAGACAAATTTGCTTCTACTTTAATAGGATTAAGGCCTCTCGTAAATCAGACCAGTTATTTTTGGCTTATTCTGGACCTAGATTAGGATGTGCTGTTGCTAAGGTCACATTGGCTAAATGGTTGAAAGACTGCGTAACCATCATTTATAAACAGTGTAATATTCCATTATCTACTACCATAAAGGCTCATTCTACAAGGCTGGGTGGCAACTTCTGCTGCCTTCCATGCCAGAGTCTCTCTACATGACATTTGTGCAGCTGCAACTTGGGCTACTCCTCATACCTTCATCAATCATTACAAATTGGATTTGGCCTCCAGGGGAAGAGCATCTTTTGGTTCTATAGTGCTCAGGAATGTCCTTCCATGAGAGCCTCCCAGGAATAAAGGTAGCTAGGGACTTTGCCCCACACATAAGGAATGAACGAGGATTAACAATATCAGATAAAGAAGTTATGTCTTGCCATAACGTTCCATCTGTATTGTTGATCCTCGTTCAATCATTACGACCCCCCCCCCACCGTGGCTTCTAGTGGATCTCACCATCTGGTTCTATTAGGTCATTTGACCAGAGGTAGCCTCTACATTTTTTTGACTTGCAAACTCAATCTGAGGTAACAGGGAGAGGGGAATTCTGGGTAAGTGTTTTAGCTCGAGAGTTTGTAGCTGACGCGAGCTTGGAAGATGGCTGGCTCGGTTCCGAGGTCGGAACTGATACCCACACTAAATGACTGAACGAGGATCAACAATACAGATAGAACATTATGGTAACACATAACTTCTTTTTTTGGCATATTGGCAAACAAGAAGGACTTTAATGCCCGTGCTTGAAACATTTGTATGTATGTATAACATGAGCAGAAGATTATAATTCAAAATGGAAAGGGATCATGATGAAGTAGTGGAAAGTTCAAGAAATAGAGAATGGGATTTTGGGTGCAGATACTTAAGGAGAATAACAACCACTATACAGAATATTGTTTTCATGTTTTAGCAGAAAGTATTCTAAGAACTAAGACAACACAGGCGTAGAGTAAGTATTTTTTTGCCACTGTGGATGACTGCAAGTAGGAGAAGAGAAAATAGCCAAGGGGGGGTAGAATTTACTGGAAAAAATTGCCAGTGAACCAAGGTATTGGGAGGAAATAACTACAGAGGGAAAGTTATAGGATAAGATGAGGCCAAGCAGACATTCAGACTGCGGGCTAGAGATAGTCTTCCCTACCGCGATTTGAAATCAGAGTATAGGCAAAGGGATGAAGGAATCTTAAGTGAAGGACTGCTCTGGTGGTATTTTTAGTCAAATCAAAAACAGAGAAGCTGCTGTTGAAAAAGGAGTAATTAGTAGGGCATATAAAATAGTGCATGATAACTATTAGAATCAGAGTGCTGTGTCAGAAATATTGGGTGAGCAAATGACTTTAAGGATATGTTTTTTAGCTAATGAACAGGATATGAAATTTATTTATTTTGGCTGTCAGAAATGCAGCTACTAAAATGGAAATCGGTCTAAACCAACTGTATGTGAGCTATTGAATATTATAAAAAAATGAAAGAACTGGAAGAAGGATCTTTACAAAAAAGTAAGAACAAATTATATAGAAATAAATGGAAATTCTGGGAACAAAACATACAGAATATGCTGAGGTTTAAGGGAAGGCAATAATTCAGCAATTTATGTAATGTCGCACTAAAGACAATCACAGAGTAAAGATAAGTGATGTATAATGTATGTAAATGGGAAAAAAATGTTAATATAGTTTTTCTTTTCTTTTAATCTGTTTGCCTGCGTCTTAAGTAATGATTCAATAATAGTTTTTAAAAAGAATAGGCATAAGGATAAAGAGAAGGGAAGAAAAGAGCGAGTGATATAATTAATTGAAATATGTTTTGTTATTTTAATAAAAATAGAGTGCAATGTCCGAAATACGGCCATTGAGCAGGTCACAGTGAGTGAACGTCAAGGCGATTTATGCAATTGCACTGAAGTAAATGAGACAAAATGGATGTATTTTGGACAGTGAATTTTTTTAAATATGCTGATGTCATGAATGCTGATAAAATGGTCTGATGAAGCGAGATTATACTCATGAAAGTGCTTACCAGTTTGTTACTGTGTTCTAATAAAAGTTTTATGCCATTTTATCGCTGAAGTTCTTTTTACTGAATTTCATGAATGTAACCTTTGGCTGTGTTTCAGACATTCTTTTTATTGTATTTTACAGTAGTGTGCGGTTCGTTTATCTCAGTTGCTGGTGTTTTTCTGATTTTCATATTCAGTTATTTTATTCATGTTTAGTCATATTATTTATTTTTTGATAAGTAGGTTGCACCTGATTTTGTTTTTTACTCTGTGCTTTTCCCTGCCATCTGTCAAGCCTCCCAGCGTGAACCCATCCCATTGATTCTGTAGTGCTGGGTATTATCTGATGAAGGCAGGAATGAGTTGGGGATAGTAATGCAAGTGGATATAATAATGATGGCTTCTGTAAATGGCACTAACCCCATATGCCGGCTGAATTATGTGTGCCCCTTTGTCACTGCAGGAGCATCCTGTGCACTACTTTTGTTTGTACACACTCCCATGCCTAACTCCTTTAAAATCATTGCTGCCTTAGGATTGCCAAGCTTTTGCTCCTGTGGCTACTGATATTGTGTAAACCCATTGTACACTGGAGAAGGTTGGCTTGTCTAGGACCATATACTCTTGCTCCCAAGAAAGGATGAGCTGTTCAAAGCAGTTCAGTCCCACCTTGCCCTGCCTGGCAAGTGGCAATTTTAGTGGCTGAGATGCTATCCAAACTCTGGTTATCTGGGTCTTGTCAGAGTTTCATCTGCAGCTTAGAGCTGGTTTGTTTCATCTGATTTGTTGTTGGCATTAAAAATTAACGTTTAGATTGTTGGCAGTCTGCCGGCTCTACTGGTATTAGCTTAGTTACGGGTTAACTAGTTAAGCTAGGAGTCTTTAGATTCCAGGCCAAGGGTAGTTTTTTTTTTTCTTCTTAGTTTATGCAGTTTATAATTTATTGGGCTTGAGATTAACATTCTAATGTGTATTATCTCTTTTTATAATAGCTTAGAGTGTTTTGCTTTAAGCTAAATTGCTGTAGCTTTTTATTACGTAGCTATTAATTTTATATCTTTGAATACTGATGGGCTTAACAGCAAGCATAAAGATACAAGCTTTCTAAATTCCTAAAACTTAACATAACATAGTTTTTATGCAGGAAGCTCAAGTTGCCAAAACAAAGACATACACCAATTACTTAGAAATGAATTTGCTGTTTTGGTTCCTTCCTGCTTCAAACAGAACAGAAGGGGAGTGGATATTCTCTTGGAAAGTATAATAGTGACTAACTTTCCTTTACATATAGTGATAATAAAGGAATGTTTGTTATGGTCATTTTTACCATTTTAAGACAAGTTTGACTTGCAAATATGTATTGAATTCCTTGTTTTGGGACAAACATTACAAGGAATTATTTGAATATTTTGTTGAGGACTTTTAAATTTAGGGAGTGGTGAGGGCATTTTAGGGTTAGGGAGTGATTGGAACTTCAGGTTTTTGGAGTGTGGAGTGAAGTTTTAGGTTGAGGGAGTGATTGGGGACTTTAGAGTTGAGTACCAGGTGGGAGGTTTAGGATTAGAATTAGGGTTCTTGTAGAGCTGTGCTGTTCAGTAGGTGGTGAGAGAACTTGGTAATTCACTAGAATCAGGCTAGTGGGAGTTATGGCACTTGCCAATTACGGCATTTGGTAAGGAGCTAGTATGTCACTGACTGTTAGCACATGAGCACTTAAAGTCAACCCAATTATTCCACATAGTTAAACTTTTGACAGAAGACTGTATGGAAGGAACTTCCCACTCTGAGGGTCAGCCATCAGCGAAGAAGTAGGCCAAGAAACATAGGTCTGATTCTTCATGTGTGCCACCTCTGCCATGCATTTTTCTGAAGGGTAGTGAAAGTCAGAAGATCGCCCAGCTTCTTTATTGGATTCCTCTGCTGCGACCAATTCAGAGGCCAGCATGGATCTGGCTTCATGCACATCCCTGGAGGCTTTGCAGATGTCCACTTTGGATGTACAGGGAAAACCGTAGCTGATTATTACTGAAGGGGCCTAGGGGTGGTGTTCACATTTTGCTTAGAGATGAGGTACAAACTATCATTCTAGAGTGTCATATGGGGCCTGAGCCTTCTAAGTTTTACAAGGCTGACATCCCTTTAAAAAAGAAATTAAAAAACGATACATGTTTCTTCAATGCCTAAGGCCCCTCAGAGTGAATCATAGAATTTCACTCAGTGTTTCTTTAATGCCCTTATGGCTTTGAAGCCCCCTCAAGGGGTTTCTATTCCAACTCTCCTTTGGTCTTCTACTCCTCTTAAGAGGCCTAGGGAACAAGATTCTTCATCTGAGGAGGACGGTGATTAGTATGAAGAATCTCTTGCCTTTTCTTCCCAGATTCCTTCTCCCTTGGACTATGCTTCAGAGGAAGAGGAGTCCTCTAGTCCTGTCTCACCTTTTAAGGAGATTTCCTTTGGGGACACAGTTTCCAGAATGATGGAATTTTTCAAATGGGATTGTGCCCAGGTATTTGAGGTTCAGAAGAGATATTACAAGTTTCTGCAAATGCACTGTCCTAAGCCTTCTGCTGTTCCTCCTGTTTAGGCTGCCTTGTCAGATGCCTTTTCTAGTGCCTCTCAGGCTCCTGATTCCCAGCCCCCTACACCTAAAAAAAATCTGATAGGTTTTATAAGGTATCCGAAGATTGGAAGTTGCTTTATAAGTGCCCCTCTGCTGACCCTTCTGTGGTGTCTGTGTCTGAAGAAGTCATTCTAATACGAACGACGAAAAGCGCTTATAAAATACTAGTGGAGTTTGATTTTCCTTGCCTGGAGTTCTTTTTGGATTTTTTTGGTGTCTGTGGCATATGACAAACCATCAAAGTTGCTGCCTTCTAAAAAGTTGCTTCCTTCTGATAAAGACAGCAGACCTATGGAAGGATGGGAAAAAAGGATGTATACCTAGCCTTCCCTTACTTTTAGGACTACCAGTTATCAGATACATATGACAAGATATATTTTGGCTGTTCTATTTTTGGTCTGTCCTGTTATTTTTGACCTTCCTGACCGTGATGGTAATACTTCTGCTCTCTCATTGTTAGGGACTTCTCAGGTGGCTCGCCATTCTATTAAATACAGTTAGGATGCAACAGATGCTTCTTCTAGGGTTGCTGCTTTTGTTTCTGTGCTGAGGAGGTATTTCTGGCGTTGGCTTCAACCTTTGCCTGATATTAAGGCTAAGTTGATGGATGCTTCTCTGGATAGCAAGCATTTGTTTAGTGCTGCTGCTGCTACAGAATTAAGTCCCTACAGGAAAATAAGACCTTACAAGATCTGAAACATCTTTGTTTCCACTGTACCTAAAGTCCAAAGGAATTACCCCAATAAGATGGCCTTTGTTCATAGGCAATTCCACCTTCCCCCCAAAGGTCATAAGTGTGGTAGAAGGCTACCCAGACTCCTTTAGCTCAGAAATCTCCTTTTCCTGACAAACCAGGTGCTGTCTGACCATCTGTTCTTTTCAGCCATGTTGCTCTTTCTCTTTGTCTTTCCCTGTCCCTTCCTGTTTGGTTAACAATTTCTCATGATTCCTGGGTTCTTTCCATCATTCACCAAGGGTTACTTCATAGGTTCATAGGTGTGTACTAGACTAATGGCTGTGGAGCCCTTACAAGCCTAGCCCATAGGATCACCTGGCATCGTGTCACCCGACCTTATTTCCCAGTGCCTCTGTCGAATAGAGCAACTAGAGTGATACCCGGGGTGAATTTTCTATTTCCCATCCACTCATCAAGATTTCTCTTGAAGAGGGTCAGTGAGGTGCTCTGTTTGACACGTATGGGAAGTCTATTCCATAGCATGGGCATAGCTCTGGGTTATGAACCTGTGCCTCCAGCACGTTCTGTTGATTGTGGTAATGAGGTTGAGGTCTCTGGAGTGTGTGGTGTGGTGGGATTGAGATTTCTTTAGATGTAGCATTTCTAACAGAGCTGGGTCAGACATGGCTTTGTAAGTTAAGCAGAGATCGCCTCTAAGTAGGCGATATGAGACAGAAAATAGTTGAGTTTTTTGGGTCTGCCCATATAGGACAAGTGTTTAAGGCCTGGGATCCTCTTTGTGAGGTACTTTTGCAGCCTCTCCAGTTGTTGCAGGTGTGTCTAGTGAGGTACATGCTAAATGGGGCATTGTACTCGATGATTGGCCTAATGAGGGAAGAGTAGAGGGAGACAGTGACCTCTTTCTTCCTGGATGCAAAACTCTTGGTAGTGAGATGCGCCACATAGAAACGACTTTCTGACCACAGTGGCAGTGTGGTGGTGAAAAGAGAGGTTGCTGTCAACCTGTGTTCCCATAGCTCTTGTAACGCTTTCTGTGTTCAGTGGACTGCCATCAATTTGGTAGTTCATGGGAACTGTTTTTTTTTCCCAAAAGGGATGATGACGCATTATTTGGCATTGAGCTTAAGGCCATGGTTCTGACACCAGTCGTTGGTCTCAGTGAGGCCTTTCTGTAGGGTGTCATCACTTGGGGAGTTAATAATGGCTCCCAACTTGCAATCGTCTGCGAACTTTGTCAGCCAGAGTCTCTTCATGTTGACCTGGACTTCAGAGAAGTAGATACCAAACAGGGGAGGAACCAGGACTGATCCCTGTGGGACTCCACTCGTGACTGGTCGGCAGTCTGACTTGGAGTCAGCTACTTTCACAATGTGGGTTCTATCTGTGAACCAGTTTGCAACCTACCTGGTGATATAGGGGTTGATGCCTAGCTTAGTGAATTTTTCTATGATTCCTGAGTGGAGAATGGTATCAAAGGCCTTGGCCAGATCAAGGTAGGCTGTATGAACCACCCTGCCTCCATCCACAGCTCTGGTGACTGACTCAAAGAAGTTGACCTAGTTGAGCAGGCATGATCTACCCTTCACAAAGCCTAACTGTGTGGTATCCAGAGTTTGGAGATTCCCTTTATCCTTGTTTATTAGGTCCATGAAGATGCATTCCATAGCTTTGCATATCAGACTTGTCAGGCTAATGGGGTGATAGTTCCCAGGGTCTGTAGTAGCTCCTCTTTTGTGGAGAGGGATGACTGTAGCAGTGCACCATTCAGTAAGGACAAAGCCTGAGGTGAGGCTGTTATTGAACAGGGGACACAGATGAGGTGCTAGTGCACTCTGTAGTTCATGTAGAACACAGCCAGGGACATTGTCAGGTCCCATAGAAGCTGTATTCATGGCCTTGGACAGTGCTGTTTTAACCTGTGCAGCAGTAATACTGGGTGCCTGGCAATCTACTGGTATTGTGATTGGCCCTTTGGGGGGGTAAAGTTGCCACTGACTCTGTTGGCCAGTATATTGGCAATATCTGTTGGCTCGGTATATGAGGTACCATTTTGCAGTAGCTCAGAGAAAATCTGGGTATTGCCATGGAGATTCTTTACATTCCTACAGAAGGCCTTGTGGTTGTCTTTACTATCTGCTGCAATCCTGTTTTCATACTAGCTTTAGAGGATTTGATGAGGGATCTCAACTTTTTGTTGAGACTGATAAGGGAGTTTTTCCAGTCTTGGGACTTCACCTTATTCTGCATCATTTTCCTCCTTCTGTTGTAGAGTTTGTTTATTGCAGGGGACCACCAGATTGGCTTCGTTTTTTGGGAGGAGAACATCTTGGTTCTATTGGGTATGGCGAGATCCATGCATTTGTTTACGTGTTCGTACAGTGCATTGGTGTATGATTCCGCGGTCATGCAACTATTCTCCATTTGCATGGGTGCCATGCATGGGTGCCGGAACCATAGAGCTAGGGGGAGGGGGAGCCCCACCACTTTTAAAGCTGCAAGACCTGTCAGGAAAAATTAATGAAGTGGAGTTTTCACGCTAATATGGAGTCGTGCGAGGATGTTAAACTAACAAAACCGGCTGTTCTTGTTCTCTTATTGCTCTGTGTTACAGGAGTTATGCCACCTCTGTTCTGTTGGTGCTGCCAGAGTAATGCCAGTAAGGAGACTTTTGTTCTTTTATTTGCGGGAGTTATGCTGCTCCTGCATGTGTGTGTGTGTGTGTGTGTGTGTGTGTGTGTGTGTGTGTGTGTGTGTGTGTGAAATGTGCTCCAGTTAGGTATACCTGGTGGTTAGTGTTACTCAGGCTCAAACAATAGCCTGAATTCTCTACCCATACCACCACTTGTGATTCAGGGAGTTGAGTCCATAGCTTTCCACTTTCCAGATTTTCACAGAATATTTGGCTCATACTTTTGGTCTGTTCCTCTTAAAATTTGTGTTTTTCTGGCAAATCAGTGAGAACTGAATTCACTTAATAATGATAGCTCTTTAAGTTTCAGTCTTCCTATCTTTCAGGAAACACATGGTAACACAAAACACTTTGTTAGCAACTTTATAAAATTATACAAGCAATATTTAAAATGTGCCCCTGGTTTTGTGCCTTTGCCCCCCCCCCCCAATAAATTTTGGCTTTTTCCAGATTTCTTGTGCTGTGAAGTTGAGAGATTTAGTTGATCGTCAAGTGAATTTTACAAGGAGCTGAGAGCTTCAGGGGAAGAGAAGTTTAATGCTACTTATACTAAGTTGTTTGCATTGTTAGTAGCACAACAGGTAGTATACTTACTTTTGATGCAAAAGGCTGTGGGTACTACTCCCACAGTATGCAGATGGATCGCTGATACTGTACTGTGTTGTACTTTAATGGGAGTGGATACTGCAGTCCTATGAATGTCCTCCTTTGGAGGAGTTACTTAGTATCTATGAACCGTTATCAGTTTGCCATCCATTCCCCATTACAAAATTACTAGCTTATCATTTTTTAATGTAGCTTAGGCAATTTATTCTTCAAAGGTAACAGGCACTTCATTTATAGATGAAACAATGAAATATAAAGTTGTTTGCTAGCAGCACCCTCTTCATTAGTTACAGATCCCTTTAACATGGAATTATTTAGATGACTATCTTCTGCAGAGATTTTGCATATTGACTGATATTAGTGGATTGTAATGACAGAAGTTTGAGTGTCCTTTTATGGTTGAAATTTTCTGAAATGAGTAGTTTTGCCATTATTGACTCATACATTTTGTTTCATTGCTCACTAGAAAACTCTTCCAAACTACAAATTTAAAACGCATTCTAACAAGTGGTGCTGTATTATACAAGGAATATAATTTAATACAATCAGGTTAATACAATCAGGAAGGTGAATTAAAGAATGTTTACATATGTAGGTTTGCTCACAGGATGCAGGAGATCAAAATAGGGGAAGAGACCAGTCACCAGTGGTGTCCCCCAGGGTTTGGTGCTGAGACTTTTTCTGTTTGGCATATGCATCTCAAAAGTAAAAGTAAAAGGAAATGCCAAAGGGCTTTGGCCGACTAAGTTTGAAATGACTGCAAGCTAGGAGCAGTTATTGAATCCCCAAATGACTTGACCATCATGCAGGAAGAATTGTCCCAAACAATAACTGGCTGCCAGAATCATGAATTGAAACTAAACTTCAAGAAGTACATTATTGCATCCTTTGGGAAGTCATCTACTCCAGGGATCTGCCAAATTGACAATGCCCCCTGAGAGCTGACCCAGTTTGAAATTTGGGAACTTGTGTGCACAGTGACCTAACTATTGAACAACATGTGCCCAGAGTCATAAGAAAGTCTTTCTGTATTGCACAGCTTATAAACAAATTGATTGTGACTAGATGTAAAGATGTTATTGTCCCCCTTTACAAAGCCCTCAATAGAGAAATCATTTTGTATAATGCCCACTTTGGCATGTATCTGTCCAGACCAATGCAACAATTGGAATACCCACAGAGATACCTTACTAAAAGGATACAAGTCCTAAACAGTAGGTCTTGCATGGACCACCTCAAAGATTTATCACTATACGCAGTATCCTACAGAGTGCTTAGTGGTGAAGTGTCTGGCATACAAAGCATTCTGTAACCTAATACAGATGTACCTACTGAATATCAGGAAGTCAGATGGCATCAGAAATACTCAGTCCAGGTATCTAAACTGAATGTTGTGCAGAGATGGATGTATATCCAGAACAGACTATCCATTCAAGTAAAACAAAGCTCATCCCTGTCCATATTCAAATACAACTTGGATCTATGGATGGGTAATAGAAAATGTACTCCAGGATTACCCCTCGTGCCACTAATGGATAGAGGCAGTTCCTAAATGCTGCATCCCTTACATGGGTCTCCTCAAATTATCTACAGTGTGATCAGACTTATTCTCACTAGTATACAATTATCAGCCATGGAATAGGTAAGACCAAACAGGAAATGTTAATTCAAGCATCAAAATGGAAATTGCCTAAGCTTAAAATGTCCCCAAGTGAACCTATGTTGTGCTAGTAAATAGTTTAAAAAAATTGACCTTTTTATATAACTAAATGTCCCTCCACCCCAAGTCTTCAACAGCTTCCGACACGTCTGGTGCTGTGAAGTTAGCCACCTTTAGGAGCCCAAAGTTAGCTCTGGAGAAGTTTTTCATGGTGGTTACCTTTGTGGGGGAGGGGGGGCGATGTGAATTTCCAAGGTGAATAGTTTGTGGATGGATCTAACCAGGGAGGAGTTGACTGTTGGTGTAGAGCAACGGTCGCCCATGTTAGTAATGACCAGGTAAGGATGTTGCTACCTCTGGTGGGGGTAAGAACGTGCTGGTCCAAGGCATTGGAATTAATGAATTCAAGGAAGTGTTGGGCAAGTGTATTGGCACACGAGTAGTTTTCCCAGTTAATGGAGGGGTAGTTGAAGTCGCCCAGTGTGAGAGTGGTAGGTTGGACCCTAATATTCTCCAGGGTGCTTAGGAATCTGGAGTGTGAGTCTTGGGACATGTTTGGGGACCTTTAACAGACTATGACCAGAATCGCTGTCTTACCCAATGTTTGCTGCACCAGAACGTTTAGTGCTGGTAGCACTTTTGTGTGCTACAATAATTGCTACAAGAAGTCTGGTATGGTAAAGAAGTCTGGAGGTGTGTGCATCCTTTATGAATTTGTAAACACCACTGCATTTGGAGCTTCGGTCCAAGTTTTGGAGCCGATAGGTGTGGAATGAGTTATAACCTGGTAGTGCAGGGGTGCTTTCTGCTGCCTTGAACCAGGTCTCTGTTACAGCACAAATGTCGATGTTCTTCATTTTAAGGAGTGCTTTGAGCTAGTGCGTTTTGAGATTTAGACTTCTAGTGTTGAGCAGCATGACCCTCAGATTGCATTTGTTTGTAGCTTTTACGGTGGTAATTTGGTCTTTGGAACCCCACCTAGAAAAGGCACTATAGGGGTGGCAAGAGCCTTGGCCAGTATCCGGTTGCCCAAGGGTGACAGATGCAGGCCATCTCTGGCAAAGCATCGAGGTCTGTTAATCATGTCATCCCAGGCACAGATACTGGATCCCCTTGGAATGACACCAGAAATTTAGCCAGTTGTTGAAATCAGTAATTTTCTGCTTGTACTGTGGTATCATTCTGGGTAATGGTAGGATGCTGCTCAAGGCTAGGGTCATACCCGCCTGCGCTACATAATCCGAGAGCTCCTCCATGTCTCTTTTTATGTAGCCCAGGGAGGTACTTTTCAGGTCATTTACACCCACATGTACGATAACAGTG
Source organism: Protopterus annectens (assembly GCF_019279795.1). NCBI lineage: Eukaryota > Metazoa > Chordata > Ceratodontiformes > Protopteridae > Protopterus > Protopterus annectens. The sequence goes on from NC_056749.1 coordinate 629,589,825, forward strand.
TCATATTTGTACTTGTTGAGGGGCCTGAGTGCATGCGTTATGTAGCGGATCCTGACACCTGACAGGCAGCAGACTGTTACTTTCTCCTTATTCAACCTAGTGAGTGAGACATCAGTGTGCTTCACTATCGTGTCACCTATGGCTAGTGTGCTGGGCATGCTGTTTTGCCTTTGGGGCTTTGGTTGAGTGGCACACTGTTTAGGAGAGTTGTGTCTCATGATTAGTGTTGTGTTGTGGTGGTCAAGTGAGTTTTTGCCTTGGAGGTCTCTGCTGTTTGGGTAGATTTTTATTGACAGCCTCCACAAAGGTGGGTGTGTGGTTTGTTTTTATATATGAAGGCAGTGCTGGTGTGTGTTCTGGAGGGCTATATGTTCCATGTGGTGTGGTGGAAGGGTTGACCTTCTCCTCTTGACCAGCTATTCCGGTCTTGGCTGGAGAGTGCGTGGCTTCCAATTTGGATATACAAGTGCATCTCTCACAAGTCTGAGTGTTGGGAGGTAAGAGGAGGGGGTTGTTGGTGTGCATGAGGCAGTTGCTACATTGCCTCAGGATGCCCAAGTTCACCAGGTTAATAGGAGAAAACCTTTAGATATGCCTGGAGGAGTGGGCATTAATAGTAATAAGTACCGAAGTGGTTTCCTTGTAGAACGTTTAGTGCTGGTAGCACTTTTGTGTACTACAATAATTGCTACAAGAAGTCTGGTATCGTAAAGTGCTAGACTAATAAGCTAGTAAAAGTGCAGGAGAGGAGAGAACTTGCAGATATAAGGGAAAAATTGAACAGCAAACTTTAGCACCTCTCAGAAGCTTACAAATAGTCCTGGATACAGCAAATCTGTATCTGGACTAGACTAGTTACAGGAAAGGAAGGAAACAAATGCAAAACGTGGGCTTTTAAATCAGAAAGTTGCAAGAGATGGAAAATATGCCCAAACGGCTAATAAACTACAAATTCTGGGCCAGAAACCACTCCTCTTATGGTAGATAGGCTACCTTGTGCTTACCACTCCTACTGACAAGCTAGAAGGCTTCCATCCGACACAAAGGCTTGGGGGGGGAGTAGAATTTTACAAACAGTCCTGGATACAGCAAATCATGGTCTGAAAATCTCTTCGCCCTTTCATGGGCATTCCTCAGCCCCCTCAAGAACAATGAGTCTTTTTTCCAAAGGTGCATCAAGATCTCTTGACTCCGAGAACTATTCATGAAGTTCCAATTTCTCAAAGGGGAAGGAGCTTTATTCCAGAATATTCTTGGTCTCCAGGAAAGATGGCATTTGGAGACCCATTCTGGATCTCTCACCTAAACACCTTTCTGAAGGTCCCTTCCTTTCAGATGTTGTCCCTTCAGACTTTGTTTCCTGTGCTTTCCTAGGGTTTTCTAGTTTCTCTGGACCTCAAGGATGTTTATCTTCATATTTCTATTTGTCCCCTTTTCAGGAAGTTTTTACTTTTCTCTGTTGTTTCTTGTCGTTTTCAGTTGTCTGCTTTGCCCTTTGGCCTCTGTACTGCCTCAAGGGTATTCACAAAATGCCTCACTCCTGTGAATGCTTTTTGCAGGCTAAGATGCTTACAGGTCTTTCCCTACCTAGGCGACCTACTTTTTCAGGCCTCTACTGCAGCATCTTCACTTTGCCATTCCTGCCTTGCAAAGCCTGTGGTTCACAATAAACGTCCAGATGTCCTTCCTGACTCCTTCACAGAATCATGTGTTTCTGGGATGCAGGATCCCGACTGTTCCAATGCTGGCATCCCTGCCTCCTCCCAGTGCCTTAACTCTCATTGCCTTCTTTCAATGACTTCTTTCTGTGGCCTGAATTAGTCAGATAATTTGAGAGGTCTGGGTTTCATGGCCTACACCATTCCTATGCTCCTTCTAACCAAACTCCACATAAGAAAGCTTCAGTTGCTTCTAAAGTAAATTTGGCTTCAGCACTCTTGTCGTCTAGATTTCATAGTCCCTCTTCTTCCATGCCTCCAGCTGGAATTTTATTGGTGGATTTGGCAGTTATCAGCCAGTCCAGGGCTTCCTTTTCAATTTCCCCCCCTCTATCAGGAGCTGTTTATTTTATTTATTTATTTTACATTTGTTGACCGGGCTAGTCCAGCTGGATACATATCCATTTTCAGTAGAGGCCCGGGGAGAAAAGCTCCACACAGATAAACAGAAGTATAAAAAAATATTCTTACGTGGTAAATATAGGATTAATAAACCAAATAAAACAGGTAATTATTACATTTCATAGATTAAAACACTTAAGAAAAGTAACATAATATTGCTTAAATAAGCTAAAACAGATATAATACAGTAAGAGCTGTGTACAATAGTTCACATCAGGTTGAAGGATTTAAGCAATAAGTAGATTAGAGTTTAAATAGTGTCAGTCTTAAGTACAAGACAAAGTATTTAAATGCTTGGAAGTTTAGTTAGAAGAGGAAAGAAACAGGGGTGAAGATGGTTGTTAGTCAGGGTTTACTACAAGGGCATAGCCAGTGCATATGGAGGTGTTTTTTAAGTTTTTGTTTAAAGAGTGGCAAGGATGGTAATTAGTGTTAGTTCATTGGGTAACAGGTTCCAGTGTTTTCCTACTGTGTTAGTAAACAGAGAGTCACCAGCTGTATTATTAGACTTTAAGCTAGCAAGGAGTTTGCTCGAAGAACGTAAGGAGTTCAGATTATTATATGGGATTAAGAGTTTTGAGAGTATAGGGGTATTATTGGGTTGGTAAAATATTTTGTGGGCAATTGTGAGTTGAGGGATTATCAGATGGTTTTGGAATTCCAGTCAGTCTAGTTGCCTAAGATTAGTGCAGTGGTGAGTTCTAAAGGGGTTGCCAGTAGCGAATCTGGCAATATTATTGTAGGAAGTTGCTAATTTGTTGAGGTTAGTTTTCTTAAGGTTGGTAAATATAGGTGAGGCATACAGAAGGGTTGAGATTAGGTGGGAGTGAGCGATCTTGGCTCTGGCTGTTGAGGTTAAAAAAGGTTTTATCCTATATAAGGATCCTATTTTTCTGTTAACTATTTTAATGGTGTTGTTTATATGGTGATCAAATGAGAGATTATTGTCAATGGTTATTCCTAAAAGTTTGGTGGTAGAGTCAGGGAAAATGACAGTGCCATTATTTGAAGAAATTGAGAAGTCTAAGGGGGAGGACCTAGTAGTAGGTGTAAAGAGAAGGAGTTTTGTTTTTTTAGCATTAAGAAGGAGGCAGCGTTTGGTAAACCATGTTTCTACAGTGTTGAAAACATTTCAAGTAAGAGAATATAGTTCAGTTGGAGAGGTTGCTGAGCATATTACTGTGGAGTCATCTGCATATTGAATACAGGTGACTTGAGGAATTACTGCATGGAGATCATTAATAAATAAAGAGAAAAGAAGTGGTCCAAGAATGGAGCCCTGAGGGACCCCGATGGTGACAGGTAAAAAGGAAGAAATTTGATTTTCCCAGAGAACTGCCTGTTGCCTATTGCTGAGGTATGATCTAAACCATTTAACGGCCAGAGGATCAAAGGACAGAGATTCAAGAATATTGATTAGGAGGGTATGGTTAACCATATCGAAAGCTTTAGAGAGGTCAATGAAGAGTGCAGATGAGAGTATGTTTTTGTTGCGGTTTCTATTGATGGTATCTGTAAAGGATAGGAGGGCAGTAGTGGTACTATGTGATGGCCTAAAGCCATGTTGACAGCTTGCTATTAAGTTATGTAGAGAGAGATGATGTAAAAGTTGTTGGTGAATGCTTTTCTCCATAATTTTTGCTAAGGGTGATAAGAGAGCAATTGGCCGATAGTTAGAGTAATCATTAGAGTTCCCACCTTTATGTAAGGGATAATATGGGAGAATTTCCAAATATCTGGGATGGTTCCTTCTTGGAATGTCCTATTTATAAGTATAGATATAGGGTAGGCAATTACTTTGGCTGCTTTTTGGAGATATTGGGAAGGAAGTTCGTCAGCAGATGGAGTACATGGCTTAAGTTTATGAATACATTTATAGATGAGAGAGGTAGAGATGGGTTGTAGTTTAAAGATAGAGGAAGAGTGTGGTAAGTTGATGGGAAGGCTTGAGTTTTCAGAGATAAGTTGCCTAGCTAGGGATTGTATAGTCTCAGTGAAGAAAGAGTTAAAGGTATTGGCAGTTTGAAGGGGGTATTTGGATCTGCATCCGGTGGGGTGGGTGTTCGGGAGTTACCTGGGGAAAGGAGCTTATTTATTCAAGACCAGAACTTTTGAGGATTATTTTGATGAGTTTGTTGAAGTTTACAGTAGTAGTTTTTTTTTTTTGTCTGTAAGTATTGCCTTTTTTGTACCATTTCTAAGCTGCCTAAAATGGAGATGATCAGAGCTATTTCTATTAGATCTCCATTTGGCCCAGACTTTGTTATTAAGTAGAATTTGATTTCTAGTTTCATTCGAGAGCCATGGGGCTGGGTTGGACTTCATTCTGATGGATCGTTTAGGTGCATGCTTATCAAGAATAGATAAGAATGTAATGTTAAAATACTTTACAGCCTCTTCAAGTGGAAGGGATTTTAAAGGGTTCCAGTTGCATGCTCTGAGTTCAGTTTGAAATAATTCTGCGTTAAAGTGTTTGGTAGAGCATGCAATCCTATAGGTGGGGAGTTTTGGAAAGTCTTTCTTTTCTCTTGTTATGTAGGTCAAAGAATGATCACTTGCATCATCTGGCAGGGCTCCTATTTTGTAACTTTGTTTAACTTTGTTTATGAGTATCCAGTCTAAGGTACTCTCTTTTTTATTAGGTTTGTTAATTCTTGTTGTAGAGGTTATGGTTTGGGTAAAGCCATGCAGGTTGATATGAGAGGTAGGATTTTCAGCACTAACACTTTTCCAGTCAATGTTAATGTCGCCTAGTATTATCGTTTCTTGGGGGTATGTAGAAGACACCCAGCTAAGAAAAGCCTCTAATGTAGTTTTATTATTGCCAGGTGGTATGTAAATACAAATAGTGTATAAAGATTTGTTAGCACTGATTTGGAGCTTAGTTATGAGGACTTCTGATTTGCTATCCTGGGTTGGATAAGATGGTAGGGTAGAGATGTGAAGTCCATTTTTAAATAGAATTGCTACTCCACCACCTTTACGTTTTGTTTGGTCTAGTCTCACTATATTGTAGCCTTGGGGAATAATTTCATTATCTTTTGTTTCTGGTTTCAACCAAGTTTCAGTGAGGCAGAGGATGTCAAAGGAGTGAATATCTAGGAGGGCATGAAGGTGAGGTACTTTATTATTGATGCTTTGGATATTCAGATGCCCTATTAAGAGAGAGCTATTGAGATTAGGGTGAGTTGTTCGGATTGTAGGGTTTGTTGGGCCTGGGTTAGGGTGGATGTCACCATCTTTTAAGGAGGGATTATTTAGTTGTGTTACTGAATTGTTTCTAAGGTAAGATTGAATTTTCAATTTTTTTTCTGAGGGTAGGTTATGTTTAATGTGGGAGAGTCTGTGGTATTTAGGTAGTAGGTAACTGGGAGTGGAAGTTATGTTAGAATGTGTATTAAGGGATATGTGTGTGTAAATTGTAGTTTGTTTGTGGGAATGGTTAAGCTGGAAATAGTGCAGTTTTTCAAACTAGGTAAGAAGGTAGGCTGAGAAGAGGGTAGTTAAGAGTATAACTGTAAGTGTTAGCTTAGCTAGATTAGGGAGAGGCATCTTTGAGGAAATAATAAAATAAGAACTTGAGTGTAGGGATAAAAAGAGGGAGTAAGATGTGGAGGAGAGGAAGATATGAGGATACAAGAAGAGAAGAGAGGGGGGACTGAGATATATGAGTTAAAAGTAGGAGGATATAGTAGAGGTACCCTAAGGAGTGCCTTATTGTGAGTGATAGAGTGTAGGAGTGTGGCTGACGTAAATGGGTAGGGTGAAGTATGGGAGTAGTTGGAAGAGTGAAAGGGTGTGGTTAGGGAAGTATAAGTGTAGGACCACTGGGGGTGGGTGGTAATTGGGGATAGGGTAGGGGAGCGGAGTGAGCTCGTAGGGCAAACGGAGCAGGTTACAGCTGAGAGGCAATCAGTTATGGAGAGAGACTGAGTTCTACAGGCATAGGAAAGGTAAGAGACATGAGCTGTTACTGAGTAGCAGAGAAAAAAAGGAGATCAAAGGTATAGCTGTTCTGGGGGGATAGTAATGTAAGATAGTTTTACAACAGAGAGAGAGATTATTGTAGAAAGTGCCAAAGGCAGGAAAGGAAGTTTATACAGAGGAATAATAGAGGGGGCCAGTAGCAACAAAAAAAAAGAGGTGATAGTCAAAGGTTTCTATTTAGTAAAAACTTCTAGACTTACCTGGGGTAATACCCATTGTCAAGCACTCATGGGGTGGGGGATAAGTACATAGCTAGAGAGTACAAGCACTGAATCAGAGTCTAGCTGGTCTACAGATCTAGTTGGTTTCTACAACCAGTGGAAGATGGTATTCCAAAGCCTAAGATCTGCTGCCCTCTAGTGGATAATGAGGGGAAAACATGAAATCCACTAGAATAGTAGGTGGAGGGGGGATAAGTTAATAAATAGATGGTAGGAGGGGTAGGTCCACGGGTGTGCTGGCCCTCACAAAATAGTTTAAAATGTAATGCAGTCACTAGTAATATAAAGTAATCACACTCACAAGGTTAAAGTTAAATCATTCATATACTGTAGGATAACACCTACACTGTGAGGCTGAATGTAGAGGGTCCAGGTAAATCCTGAGGGGCTTCTAGGAATTGAGTTTCCCTACTATTCAGTAGGATATCATTAGCCTTACAGGGTTTCAAATAGAGGGACCGTCTGTCTCTCCACACAGGACTTAGAAGACTGTGAGGCTGAATGTAGAGGGTCCAGGTAGATCCTGAGGGGCTTCTAGGAATTGAGTTTCCCTACTATTCAGTAGGATATCATTAGCCTTACAGGGTTTCAAATAGAGGGACTGGCTGTGTCTCCACACAGGACTTAGAAGGGACCACACACCACCCGGAGAGCTAGGGGATTTTGGCCAGAGCAGAGGGATTTAAAAAAAAAATCTGTTGACAGACGTTTCAGACGTGGAATCGGGGGTTTCCTTTGACCCTCTCAAAATGCAAGGCCTCTGGTTGCTTCAACAAAAGAAAGACCACATCAACGTCAAGGAGATGAGAGCTGTTTTTTTGACTGTTCAAGCATTTCATCCTCTTTTCACTCCAGGGCCCTCCAAGGTTCTAACAGACAATACCATTGTGATGTGGTATGTCAACAAACAAGGGGAAAGAAGATCTTGTCTCCTTTGCAGGTTAGCACTTCAAGTGTGGGAGCTTGCTATCCAGTATCAAATAACACTTCAGGCAGTTTTCGTTCCCTCAGGTCAGAACATTGTAACAGACTCTCTGAGTAAGTCCATATCACAATCCCACAAGTGCATGCTTCATAAGGATGTGTTTCTGGGCATTGTCCACCAGTGGGTTACTCCTCAAGTAGATCTATTTGCCTCAGCTCTGAACAGACAACTTCCTCTTTTTTTTTTGCCAGAGCCCCGTGTCCTCTGGTCTGGAAGGTGGATTCCCCTCCATTGATTCCTGGAAGGGGCTGTTTCTTTATGCCTTCCCTCCCCTTCCTCTCATTCCAAAAGTCCTGTTCAAGATAAAGCAGAATGCTCCCAAAATTTTGCTGCTGACTCCCTTTTGGACCAGACAACATTGATTCCTTCTTCTTCTTCTGAAGTTAGTCAAGGGCAGTCATCACAAGTTACCTCACAAGGTGGACCTAGTTACACAAGACAAGGGATCTTTCATCCATCCCCTCTGTCCACTCTTCAGCTGACACTTTGGTTGATAGGATTTTGATTCCATATAGACTTTTTTTTTTCCTGAGGACTTGCTTAGGGTCCTGCAGGAGGCCAGGAAACCCACCACTAGGAAATCCTAATTATCCAAATGGAAGAGATTTTCTGTTTGGTGTCTTTCTCAGGATCCCCATCAGTTTATTGAAGTTACAAAACTTCAAAGACCATATGGCCGAGACCATGTGTTCAAAGTTTTTAAATTTTGAACACTTTGTATTGAGAATGTTGTACAGCACAGAACTTGGAATTTGCCATTTTCCTCACTGTAATGCAATCACAGAGTTGGTGTATTTAATTAGCAGGGGGTGTGGGGGTGTAGGGGGACCTTGCTTCCCTGGAAAAACATAAAGGTAAGTTGTTTTATTTTATTTTAGTGTTTTTTTATTTTTATTTCAAAGTTTCATAACTTTGAACATATGATCTTGGCCATATGGACTTCGAAGTTTTGAAACTTTGAGAAACTGATAGGGATCCCTTTCTCATAACCTGGATCCAGTTTCTGTGGATCTTTCTTTGGTTCTGTCTTGTCTATGTGAACTGCTGAATGCTGGGTTGGCATATTCTTCTATTAAGGCCCACTTCCCTGCTGTTTCTGATTGTCTGCCTTTAGCACCCTCTTTAGCCTCTAGATTTGAGGCTAAACAGTTTCTTAAAGGTGTCCTTCATATTAGTCCTCCAAGGAAGCCTGTCCCTCTTTCCTGGGACCTCAACTTTTGTTTTGGAGAAATATGCCAAGGCTCCTTTTGAGTCTCTGCGACTTCAGCTTCCTTGCAGAATTGTTCTTGGAATACTGTTCTTTGGTTGACTCTTACTTCTGCCAGACAGGTCTGAGCTTCATGCCCTTATGGCTGTTCCTCCTTTTTCAGTTTTCCATAAGGACAGGGTGTCCCTTCATACTAATCCTTCTCTTTATGCCCAAAGTGGTGAATGAGTTTTGTGTTAATCAGTCTGTTCATTTGCCCACTTTTTTTCCTTCTCTGCAGTTTGCTAGTGAGGTTTTGCACACTTTAGATGTGCATAGACAACTCGGATTTTATTTGAAAAATACCAAAGCTTTTCACAAATCTGATTAGCTTTTTGTTTCTTTTCATACTAGATCTTTAGGATTGACTGTTTCCAAGCAAAGTGTTTCTTCTTGGATATCCAAAGCCATTTCTTTTTGTCATTATTTTCATGTCAAGAGCCTTCCTTCTACTGTTAAGACTTCTCTCCATATTTTTACGAAGCATTATAAGTTGGATGTGATATCTAAGGCTAGATTTGTTTTTGCTAGGGCCGTTCTTCGCGGGTTCTTAGAGGGCTCTGGTGGTCCTTCCTCCACTTGATCTTCTTCCTGAGATTTTGCACTCTCCCTCTTGTAAGGAATACTGCAGCAGTGAATTGGAAGGAAATAGTACCGTTGTAAAATCTTATAATAGTGCTCTCAAACACTTTCTCCAACCTATATTCACTAAGGGAGCTCCAAACATTGCAGTCATAATAGGCAAGTTCTCTGTATAAAATGCAAATGCTTCAACCTACCATCTACTCAACAAAATGCTTCTTTATCATAACTTGGAGTAACAGGTGAGTATGCCTAGACCTGACCACATTATATGAAATGACTACAAACTTGACCTCATTAAAACCAACATAAAAGAAAAATGCAGACAAGGTATTGTCCTACCTAACATGCTAAACAATCACTACCTAATTTTTCAAGCTCGTTCTTCGAGGTACCAGATGTGCCACAGTTTATCTTTTCATACAGACCAGTCTCAGAAACAAAGCTAATATGTTAAATGCATAATTAAATGGCACTGAATGGTCTCCAAATTATAGCTGCATAGATCAGTGCTCACCCTCTCCTTAAACGTCAAAACAAAAAAATAACACTTAAAAAAACACTATTGGACTCAAAATTCAGAGTTAAGTGCTTTCATTCTTTATTTACTGAAAATATTTTTTTCAGAACAGTTTAGTACTAAACTATCACTTATATTTATAACTTTCTATAATCATATAACTTCTGCCAACTGACACTTTAATAAAACAGTCAAATATAATTTAAAAAAGAGGTGCTCCATCTAATCCATAACCATACATAATGGAATACTGCAGCACATAATAAACATTTTGTGCTTTAAAAATACATTTAACTCTGGAGGTTTATTAGCTGCTAGCTGAATTTGCCATTTAACCTCCTTAACTTCAAGTATATTTAAATCACCCATATCAAAATCTGTTTTAACGTGATGTAACACAAAAAATACTTGTTAAAATCCTTAAACATAGTTTGTTTTTAGGTAAAGCACTGCTTGTATCACCCTTTAATAAAGTCAACCTGTATTTATTCTGTATGAGAACATTCTAGTGGTCTTACTTACATAGAAGCTTTTACAGGAAAGACAAGTTGCTAAATAAACAACACCAATTGATTTGAAATGAAATCTGCCTTTATTAAAAATATTTTCCCATGTATGTTTCTGGACTACATACCCACACATTTTGCAGTCATTGTATGTGAGGTACTAAATGGTCCATTACCTGTAAAAGGTTCAGTTTCACTAATTGAATTTAAAAAAAAAAAATTATCTTTTTTTTTTTTTTTATAAACAAACTTTGGAACTGCACCAACTGCTTTCACTAGATCTTGATTTCTAGACATTGTCTTCCAGCTGTTGAAAATAGTATTCCGTATACTGTCAGCATCATTATTGATAGGAATTGGGAATACCAAACCATGAATGTTATCATTAGGGAAAACTACTTTAGGAATGAAGCCAGTTAGTAAAATAGACTGAAACTTGCTATCTCTGTTATTGACAGCTTCAGTAATGATTCAGTCATTTTTCCAGCCATATATCCTCTTTGTTCAAAAAGTGACTTCAAAAAACAGAACAAAAAAAGAATCAATATTTATTATTCCACTTAATCTATTAAATTGTTCTCTGATGGTATTCCACTTCATAAAACCATGATGCTGACTATTAAAATGCATACATTGTCTTTCTATAAATATTACTTTCAAAGCATGTATGTTATTTGTCCAGATGAATATCAATATCCCAAAAGTGCTGTACATCACCATTATCCCCAACACAAAGGATAAAAAAGACCTTGAAGTATTTAATTCGGCAATGAACTTGAACAACTCATTTTCAGATCTCTTATAAAAAAAAAACAAATATAATAAATTATAAATCATTTATAAAAAGAAACAAAGCTAAAAAAATGCAGAAGAAAGCAAAAACTGATGCTCCCACCAACTCATAACAAGACTGGCAAAAGCCGAGGACATCCTTGCACCCATAGCTACAACTTTTAATTGATGATGAATGTTATCTGAAAAGTAAAAAAATATGCTAAGAACTGAATGTAACCATTGACAAATAGTATTAATATAATTATTACAAAGCATTTAAAAGTCATGTAAATAGTACCCAACAAATCCAGTAACAATGTATTTTACATTGTACGATGTAGGTGTATAAAGAATCAACATCCAAAGTCTCAGCACCTGTCAACATATCATTTTTAAGAATATCCAAAGCACCCAAGAGAGTTTCAAATAAAATTTGGAGCTCTGAACTACAGGATTTAAAACTTGGTTTAAAAAAAATGAACAAACATTAGTTTTTACTTTTAGCAGCAGCTACTGTATGCCTGAAAGTTGGATCATATTGGTTCTTGTGAATTTTGGTATTCCAGACATTTTATCGAGTTGAGGGTTATCGACTTTTAGAAAATTCTAAGTGTTGAATTCTGTATAACCTTGATATAACAAATCTAGAAAACAGTCAGTAAACATATGATTATTCAACATTTTATATTTAGTAACAATTTCATAGCAAGTGTTGTCAGCTAGATGTTCATTCAACTTAGTTATATATTTATCTTGATTCATAATGACACCACCACTTCCCTTGTCAGCGTTCATGATGCAGATATTAATCGAACATACTAGTTCATATAAAGCAGATCTCTTCTTTAGTGATATACCATTGGTTTGTTGTGTCATTATGCAGTGGTAGCCTAATCTCTGTCACAGGTGTTAACAAATGTTTATTAAGCTAAACATAGACAAGGATTTACAACACTTTTCTTTCATAGACCTAATTATTATCACAAACATTCAAACCTTCCAAATGAGAAAAAAATGTATTGTAAATTAAGCTTCGTAGCATACAATCTTAAATTTGCTCTACATGCGGGTGTATGTGAAGGCCCTTCCTGGAGAATATTAATGTGATAAACATTTAACACAAATGAACTGAGACTAAATATGAAACATCACGAGACTGTGCTGACCATGCCCTCTTTCTGGATTTTGCCATTTACCTCCATCAAGACTTGCCCCCTCAGTTGTTTAAACCACGCTGTAAACAACTAAATGATTGGGAGTTGTTTGATGAAAAAATATAAAATCCTCTCCTTCATTAGTATATCCTCTACAATTTTCACCTTAGGTAATGTAGAGACTCCAGCTGAAATTAATCATTCAGACCTTTGTGGTGGAGAAGGATAGTCAGAATACATTATATGATTGTCCTGAACAATGGTGGTAGGGTCAGCTGGTTGACTTATACCTGTTTCATCAGACTGATTGGGAGAAACATATTTGTTCATAGGAAGATACTAGGCTAATGGCCCTAGGGCCTTTACAAGCCTAGCCAAGTTACCCTTGTTTCCACTATCAGCCCCTATTGCCCCTGTCCAAGAGAGAGACAGGTGGAACCCCTGGGGTGAATTTACAGTTGTGCATCCAATTGTCCAGATTGCATTTGAAGAGGGCCAGTGAGATGCTGTGTTTGACATGAAGTGGGATTCTGTTCAGCGATGCGGTAACCTCTGGGAGACAAATCTGTCCCTCCAGCAGGTTCTATTAATGTCACATACCAGGTTAAGGTCTTTAATATGAGTAGCCATTGTGCCATTTGACTTGTGGATCTGCAGCATTTCCAATAAAGCAGAGTCAGAGATTGCCCTATACGCAAGGCAGAGATTGCCTCTGCGTAGTCTATATTAAACAGAATAAATTGACAGTGATTTCAGCTGATCCATGTAAGAAAGATGCTGAACACTTTGTATTTTCTGTGCGAGGAACCTTTTTGGTCTCTGCAGTTGCTGCAGGTGCATGGAAAGGTACATGCATACCGAAAAGTGCATTGTACTTAATTATTGGCTCGAGTTGATTGTCACTGTTGAAGTGACAGCCCAACCCCATGTGCAAAATGGGAAAAGGGTTGTAGATGGATAGAGGGAAGAGTACAGGGAGGTTATAACTTTTTTTCTGGAGACAATGCCCTTACTTATGAGATGAGCAATATAGAATGCCCTTCTTACCACTGTGGAGACATGGTGATCAAAGGTAAGGTTGCTGTCAACCTGTGTGCTCAGGTTTCTCACCACTGAGTGCGTAGTTAGGGTGTTATTGATGTGGTAGTTAGCAGGAACATTGCCCTTATCAAAAGGGATGATGATATTTTTGCATTGAGTTTAAGGCTGTGACTTTGGCATCAGTCGTTTGTTTACATAAGACCCTGTTGTAGAATGTTGACATTCTGTGGAGATTCTATGACCACTCCCAGTTTACAGTTGTCAACAGACTGTCAGCCACAGACCTTTAGTTTTTGCTTGTACTTTAGAGAAATAGATTCAGACAGTAGAGATCCCAGGACTGATCGCTGTGGAACACCACTGGTTATGGGTCAGATGATGGAGGTGGATGCCCCTATTTTAACTGTATGGGTTCTATCAGTGAGTCAGTTGGCGACCCACCTAAAGATATAAGGGTTGGTACCTAGCTTGGTGTGTTTGTCAGTGATACCTGGGTGAGGCATAGTGTCAAAAGCCTTAGCTTAATTCTAGGTAGGCTGTATGCACAGATTTCCCCTTGTCCAGGGCCTTGGTGACTGTCTCAAGGAAGTCCACCAGGTTTAACCGACATGATCTTCCTTTAACAAATACAAACTGAGTTGGATCAAGTATTTGGAGATTACCCATATCTTTGTTAATAATGTCTGTGATGATTTTCTCCATGGCCTTGCAGATAAGGCTAGTCAGGCTAATAGGTGTGTAGTTCCCGAGGTCAGTGGAAGCAATACCTTTGTGCAAGGAGATAATGGTGGTCATTTTCCATTTAGCTGGAATGAAGCTGGTGCTTAGACTGTGACTGAAAAGATTACCCAATGGTGTTGCTAATTCTTGTTGCAGCCCATGCAGCCAGGGATGTTATCAGGTCCCATAGATGCTGTTTTTTTGGCCTTGGAGAGGGCATTTACGACCTGCTCTTTAAAGATGCAAGGTAGGGGACAGGTAGTAGGGATGTCATGGGGTACATGTGGCGGGGACATGAGTGACGTTTACACAGAACCTGTTTGCTAACAGGGTAGCTATGTCCACAGGCTCAGTATATGTGGTATCTTTAACTACTAGTTCGGCACAAATCTGGGCCTTTCCTTTTAGGTTATAGATGTAACTAAAGAATGCTTTGTGATTGTCCTTAGTTGAGGAATCTAATTTAGATTCATAATTTGCTTTGGAGGACTTCACAAGAAGTCTTATTTGCTTGTTTAAGCTGAGGAGGGGAGGGCTTGCAGCTTAGAGCCTGCACCCTCTTACTCTTAGACAGCAATTTCTTCCTCTTATTGTAAAGCCTGTTAATGGCAGTTGTCCAACAGACAGGTTTGCTCTTCCTTGGAGATTGTTTTGGTCCTTCCCGGTATGGCTGAGTCAGTGCAGTTATACAGATGCTTTTCTACAAAGCATTGGTGCAGAACTCTGTATAGTTGCCAGTTCCATCTGAGGGGGAAGGTGCTGTGAAGCTATTTATACCATCCTGTAAGAGCTTATAATTTGCTCTGGAGAAGTTTTTTAGTCGAGTTGCAATGGGGGGGGGGGGGTCAGGTGTGATAGTTACTTCGAATGAGACTGATTTATGGTCGTATTTCACCAGCGAAGACCTTAGGGGTGCTACAGCGGTTCCCCATATTGGTAAGCACCAGATCCAGGATGTTGGTACCCCTTGTGGGTGTGTCAGCCAACTGGTCCTGGGCATTGGAGTTAATGAAGTTGAGGAACCTTTGGGCAAGTGAGTTTGAGCACGAATAATTTATCCAATCAATGGATGGGTGGTTGAAGTAACCCAAAATCATGGTGTTCTGATGTATCTGGATAGAATTAAGTAGATCCAAATAGACAGAGTGGGTGTCATGATTCATGGAGGGGATCCGGTAGCTGGCAATGACTTGAGTAGGTGTGCTACCAACAGTTAATTGCACCTGAAGTATCTACAGGGAATCATACTGTTTAACTAGTCTGGAGGTGTATTTATCTTTAATGAATATTGATACACTGCCTCCTTTAGTTTTCACACCTACAGTTTGTGGTCTGAACATGTGGAAGGAGGTGTAAGTGTAACCCGGTATGGCTGGGGTGGTGTCCACAGTCTTGAAGCAGGTTTCCTTGACTGCACAGATGTCTTTGTGTTCCAAGGTGAGGGTTGCTTCCAGTGTTTGTAGTTTCATGCTAAGACTCCTAGCATTTAGCAGTATAACCTTGAGGTTGATTTTTGATTAAATTTCTGTATTGGGAGTTTTGTCTTTGTGACTTTGCCTTTAAAAGGGACTATGGCGGTGGCAGATGAAGATCATCGCTAACAAAGCATCAAGGGCTATTGATCATGTCATTCCAAGCCAACAGAAACTGGATCCCCCTTAGAATGACAACAGACTCTAAGACAATTATTGAAGTCAATGATTTTCTTTTTATATTGTGGTATCATTCTAGGTGAGGGTAATACGCAACTCAAGGCTAGGGACATACCTGCCTGTGACATATGATCAGAGCCCTCAGTCATGTCTTACTTCATGTAGTCCAGGGAGGTACGTCTCAAATCGTTCACATCAACCTGTACTAATACCGAATCATAATGGTATTTGTTGTTGAGAGACTTGTGTGCCTGTGTTATCTAACAAATCCTAGCACCAGAAAGACATCTGACTGTGACTTTCGCCTTGTTCAGCTTGGTGAGAGGAACATCTGTGTGTCACTGTAGAGCATCCTATGACTAAGATATTTGATGTGGATATGCAGTGCCTTATGGGTTTTGATAGTGAGACTCTTGTGCTTGTGTCGTTATGTGTACTGTGTGTTTTGGGTGTTATGGTTGGTTTAGTATGTATGTGTTTTGGAGGTCTGTGGTGTTTAGGTAATTTTTTTTTGTGAGCACCTCCTCATATATTGGTCTATGTGTATGCTGTGTTATGAGTAGGAGTTGTGGTAGAGGGTAGTACCTCTGTACTGTTATTATACATATCTTTGTTATACATTGTAAACTTTGTCACTGTTCATGCTTGGAGCTTTTCTCCCCGGGCCTCTACTGAAAATGGACATATATCCAGTTAGACTAGCCCGGTCAACAATTGTAAAATAAAATAAATAAATGGTAGATGAGCGGACGACCCGCTCTGTATTGCTATCTTTTGCCAGAGAGATATGATTCCATTTTCATTATGTAGGTGAATCTCTCACGAATGGTACAGGAATGATTTAGAAGTAGGGGGCTGTCAGTGTACATGAAGCATTTGCTGCACTGCCTCAGTAGACCCATGTCAACCAGGCTGGTAGGAGAAAAGGAGGGGGAAACTGACAGTTCATGGTCCCAGGAATAATCCTGGTCTGGCTATAACAGTTGAAGAGGGAATACAGCAGAGGCAGGTATTAGTAGGTTTAGGCAGGAGGAGCTCTGATTTAGGTAATATTTGCAAGGCTAGAGAGCAGACATCTTTAACGGCAGTTCCTCTGGACATTAGTGTGCAATGCTGTGCGATGCAGAAACAGGCACAGACAAGCACAAACCAGTTCAAACACTGGCTTTTTAAAGAAAGAAAACAGGAACCAGCCAAAGTTCAAAGTATCCAATCAAAACACCCTAAACAGAGGCCTGCAACAGTAACTCTAGCTAGATCAGACCAAACTGTACCTTCCTCCCACAAGAGCACAGCTGGACCTCTCCAGACAAAAGATTAACTGTTTTACAAGCTGCAAAATTTACAAACCGTTCTAGATTCTGCAACCCTGAACGTAGTCTATGCTAGTGTTTTTCAAGTGCAGCAAAAAGTAAAATGAACTGAACAAGCAGATGAGCAGTAATTACAATTGTAAGAGGACTTCAATTAACATACAATCTAAAAAAATGCCGTAAAATACAGTTGAACAATTAAGAAAAAATAGTTATGTTTAAAAGATAAACCTGATTATTATTATATCCTTCACTATCCCTCACCACCTTCTTATGTTTCTTGTTAGTTACAGTGGCAACATGCTGCTGAACTTTCACAAAATCACCATTATGCAAGGTACTAAATCTCATGAAGCTTGGATATCTCCTAATATTATTATCCGCATTCTGAAAATACAATAAATAAATAATAAAATAAATGCATTCCTTGCTTGAACAGAAGGAATGTGTAGCATACCTAGCACGTCTGTCTCTGTTAGAATACAGCCGGGTAGCTGCCTTTAGGGATCGCTGTGAATTAAAACATTTATTTTCATAGTGTACACCTGCAGCAGCTGTGCTTTTCAGCTTTGCCGCTCTATGATGAAATGCTGCTTCAGCCTTTTGGTTTCAGCGATGTAGCTCACAGGGACATGTCTCATGAGTTGAATGCCGGAACCCAGTAAAACGAAGGTTTATATGGAAGAATGCACTTGGCTAACATCAGAACTTAAAATAGCTCTTTCAAGTCTAGAACTCTAACCTGCAGTCAGTGGAAACAACCCTCAGACAGGCACCTCCAAGAAAATTATCTGCTGCTCAAGAAAAATATGACTTGCTTCCAACACAGCTAAAGTCAGTTCCCTCAAAGATGGGGAGTGCTAGTTACCAGTCCTTAATTTTGGAAAGAAGTTAACTCAATAACTTGGAGGAATTATAGACACCATCAATTTCATTAATTCCTTTAAAGATAACTGTAACTTTGTTAATGAATATAAACAGGTTCTAATAGAAACCATTCAGGTCCTAATGAAGAAATTAGGCCAAATATAGACCCCTTCTCTGATTGTAACTGCATCACAAGAAGAACCCACTCAACCATCTTAGCTATGCACATGAGCAGAATATAGTCCAACTGTCTGTTTCAGACAATTTAGTAAGAAAGAAGTTAAAGAAGCTCTTTTTAATGGAATTTTGAAAAAGTAACGGCAAGGTCATTGTGTTTCGCCTTTCCTTCCTCAGAATGGCTGCACTCCTTTTTGCTAAACCACTCACCCACATCATTCACCTTTCAGTAACCTCTGCTATCTTCTCTAACACTTTCAAACAAGCCTTCATCATATACCAGCCCCCCCCAAAAAAAAAAAAATCAAAAGACTGCAAAGAATGCAAGCTCATAGTAAATTTATGTCCTTTAACAAAAACTTTCAAATGTTAGTCTATCAAGAAATTTTTAAGCAATTTAATAAATGTTGCCTCCTTTGTTACATCAAACATGGATTCCAAAAACTCCTTTAGTATTGTAACAATACTATTCTCTGCCAAAAACACCATCATTAACAATATGGATGATTCCAAGCTAACATGACAGCCTTTTCATATATATGACAAGAACCTCCAAAATTGTCATTCATAACCTTTTCCTTTATAAACTTAGTAAATTTAATTTTTGCTCAACATCCATAAGATGTTTTGAAAGCCATTTACAAAATAAAACATTCCAAGTACTAGCAGGTGACTCACTGTCTAGACATTGCAATAGATGTACCAGAAGGGCATTCTGAGGGATCTATATTATAAAGTCGAACAACCAAAATGTCGACTTACCTTTGATTGACACCTACATGTCGAAGCTGCACTTTATCGAACAGCCAAATCATCTATTCTTTTCCAAGGGAATGAAATTGGTTGGCCATTCTGTTGCATCTGCCCTTTTCCCGACTGTAGTGCGATCTCTGTGTTAGTCTGTTTAGTTGGGGGGGTGTGGGAGGCGCAGCCTCACACTTAATAGTGTTTATTTTATTGTGGTGTCTGTTGTTGGCCTACCGATTTCTTTCCGTTGGAAAGAAATAAATGATTTGGAGTTTCGATGAAGTGCAGCTTCGACATTTAGGTGTCAGTCAAAGGTAAGTCAACATTTTGGTTGTTCGACTTTATAATATAGACCCTTCTTGGGCTGCTTTTGTTTTCATTATTCGTTAATAGTATTGCCACAGCCCTAGCCCATCTCAGTATTGTCATATATGCTGATAATCTCCTGCTGTTAAAATCATGTTGAGACACTACTACCCTACAGTAAAACCTCCAAACCAATTTTAATAGACTCTACTATTGGACAAGTTACAGTATGCAGCTTATTAATCCTAGAAAAATCAAATGTTAGTAGGCTTTGGTACCCCACAAAAACTGAAAAACTCTGAACATTGCCCACCCCTACTGTAAATCTTATCTGGGACACTCCTCCCAGTCTAGTGTCATTGGCTCATTCTACCTAATACAGAGAGAACATTTGATAAGGCCTTCTATTTCTCCTTTTTCCCTTTCAAAAAAAAAAAAAAATTGCCTGAATCTCCTTGTGTTCTGACTGTGCTTCTCAAACATTTTGGAAATATAGAATATATTTTAGAGCATTTATTATAACTGTAATTGCCTTAATATTGCTACAACTCAAGTGCTCTGGGTTGCACTGCATCTGAAGTGTTTGTGTGTTTTAGATGTTTTTCTGTATATATAGACTTATCTGTATATGTAGACTAGCTACTTATTCTGTTGGGTTACTGCCTCTTAAATAATTTTTCAATTGTGCACTTCCCTTACTTCATTTAAAAAGTTTTAAATTGGTAATTTTGTAGAGTTTTAATTGCATTTACTGTTTAGGACTACACACTCAGCTTTGCTTGTCTCAGGACTTTATTTTCTGTGCTCAGAGCTATCCAGACCTTGCTGTGGTAGAGGGAAGACCTACTGCCTACCAGTGGGACTGGTGAGCATTGTACTACCTATGTAATGCTAGAGGAGTGGTTTACAGTTCTGAAATTGTAATGTTGTTATCCTTTTTGGGCTGATTTCTATCCCTTTCAACTTTCTGGCTCAAAAACGCATGTGTTTGCACATTTTTCACATCGTGCAGTACTGCGAGGCTACAGTTAAACTATTCCAGGTGCCAGAAAGTCTGCTCTTCAAAATTTCCCTTAAAACTAGCTGGTTTCTCAGTAGTAGCACTAAAATCTGAACCCCTGTGACTAGCACTTGCTCTAGAACCTGCTGAAAAGCACTAGGAAGCCTGAAACTGATACAAGCGCTCAGTTCTCCTTGTCAATAAGGAGAAATTAATCATAGGCACTAAACAGTCTATAATTGCAAAGTACCTTGCAAAGGTAAGGGAAAACAGCTCTTAAACTTTACAAAAATGCACCTAAACAGGCATGTCCATGGGTCAGCTTCCAGTGATTTCTCCTGTCCACCTGGTGAATCTGGGCATACTGGGGCAATGCGGCAACTGCCTCATGTACACAGACAATCCTCGCCTCCTACCACTCAACACTACAACCTGCGAGAGATGCACTTACATAGCCAAACTGGAGGCAAAGCTCTTTCCGGCCAAGATTGTGCTAGACAGTCAAGAGGAAAAGGTTAACATGTGCATTACACCTCAAGCAACTCATAGCCCTTCAAACCCATACCATCAACACCCACACATAGCAACACTAAACCCACATATGCAGAGGCCCTTAACATTAACCCGCCCAAGCAACAAGGACCTCCAAAGCCGAAAAGCAAACAAACACCAGTCCCAACCAAAGTGACACATAGCTCACAACACCAGTGTGCCACCCAACAACAGCCCCTAAGGCAAGACAATGTACCCAACACTTTAGTCATAGGTGACTCTATAATCAGGCACACTGATGTCCCACTCACCAGGCTGAACAAGGAGAAAATTACAGTCAGCTGCCTGTCGGGTGCCAGGATCCGCCACATGACGCATGCACTCAAGTCACTCCACAACAAGTACAAGTACTCTGCCATTGTCCATGCTGGAGTGAATGACTTGAGACGTACCTCCCTGGACTACATGAAAAGAAACATGGAAGAGCTCTTGGATTATGTGACCCAGGCAGGTATGACCCTAGCCCTGAGTAGCATCCTGCCTTTGCCCAGAATGATACCACAGTATAAGCACAAAATGATTGACTTCAATAATTGTCTAAGCTTCTGGTGTCATTCAGAGGGGATCCAGTATTTGTATGCCTGGGAAGACATGATCGACAAACCACGATGCTTTGCCAGAGATGGTCTGCACCTATCACCCCTGGGATTCAGGTTACTGGCTAAAGCTCTTGCCACCCCTATAGTGCCTTTTTTAGGCAAGGTTCAAAGGATATAACCACCACCATAATGAATACAAGCATGCAAAATCGGAAGGTAATGCTACTCAGTGCTAGAAGTCTAAACCTCAAAATGCACTCTCTCGAGGCACTCCTAAAAATGGAGAACATCGATATCTGTGCAGTAACTGAGACCTGGTTCAAGGCTCCAGGGAGCATCCCTGCAATACCAGGCTACAATTCTTACCACACTTTTCGGCCACAAAACCAAGACCAAAACACTAAAGGTGGAGGAGTGTCCATATTCACACCTCCAGGCTAGTTGCCCAACACAATGCATCTGAAATTCTCCAGGTGCAACTAACACTAGTTAAGACTGCAATCCAAATTGTAACTTGCTACAGATCCCCCACCATGCCCCAAGATTCTCACTACACCTTTCTAAACATACTGGAAAATATTAAGATACAACCAAACACCCTAATACTGGGTGATTTCAACTACCCTGCCATTAATTGGGAAAACTACTCGGGTACCAACTCCTTTTCCCAACGGTTCTTGGAATTCATAAATTCCAACACCCTGGATCAACTAATCCATTGTCCCACCAGGGGCTCCAATATCCTAGACCTGGTCATTACCAACATGGGAGATAGATGCTCCAAACCAGTGGTCACCCCCTCATTGGTCAGGTCTGACCATAAGCAAATCACCCTTGACATCCACATCCCACCTCACCCCCAGTAAGGAAACCTCCTTAAAAAACTTCTCCAAAGCCAACTTCATGCTACTGAAGTCAGAAGTGACAAACTTCACAACACCCATGCAGACAGGATCTGGAAGTTCGACTGCAGAATCCTACACTAAGGCACTGTACGAGCACATCCACTCGTGCATGAATGGTGCCATCCCAAATAGAACCAAGATGCTCTTCTCCAAAAAAAGGAAGCCAATCTGGTGGTCCTCTGCTATAAACAAACTATACAACAGAAGGAAGAAACTGTTACAGAAAAGAGGAAAATCCCAGGATGCAAAAAACTCCCTCACCAGCCTCAGTAAGAATCTGAGATCCCGCATAAAATCCTCAAAAGCTAGTTACGAAAATAAAATTGCCAAAGATTCCAAAGACAACCACAAGGCATTCTGTAGTTATGTCAAGAATCTAAATGGCAATGCTCAGATCTGCTCTGAGCTACAACAGAATGGCATTAAATATACTGATCCCAAGGATATTGCCAATATCCCGGCAGATCGATTTAATGCCAACTTCACCCCCCTCTCACCCCCTAAAGGGCCCATCTCAATACCAAAAGATTGCCAAATTCCGATAATCACGGCCACACAAGTAGAAACCACACTCTCCAAAGCTAAGAATACAGCATCCAGGGGACCAGATGACATCCTAGGCTGTGTACTACATGAACTACAAAATTAACTGGCACCTCACCTAAGTGTCATGTTTAAACATAGCCTCACCTTAGGCTTTGTGCCCACTGAGTGGCATACAGCTACAGTTATCCTGCTCCACAAGGGAGGATCCACCTTGGATCCCGGGAACTACAGTCCCATCAGTCTGACAAGCCTGATCTGCAAGGGCATGGAACGCATTATCATGGAACTTATAAACAAAGACATTGGCAACCTTCAAACACTGGACCCCACCCAGTTTGGGTTTGTGAAGGGCCGATCTTGTCTCCTGAATCTGATTGACTTCTTCAAATCAGTCTCCAGAGCTGTGGACAAGGGTAAGGCGGTCTACACAGCCTATCTGGACCTCGCCAAGGCCTTCGACACCATCCCCTACTCTGGAATCACAGATAAACTTACTAAGCTGGGCATAAATCCCTACGTCACTCGATGGGTTGCCAACTGGCTTACTGACAGAACCCAGACTGTAGAAGTAGCCAATGCCAAATCCAGCTCCAGACAAGTGGAGTACCTCAGGGTTCAGTCCACTCTTGTTTGGCATTTACTTCTCTGAAGTACAGGCCAACACTAAAGGACTGTGGCTAACAAAGTTTGCAGATGATTGTAAACTGGGAGCCATTATTGAATCCCCAAATGATGTGGATATTCTACAAAAGGGCCTTACAGAAACAGATGCCTGGTGCCAGAGCCATGGGCTCAAGCTTAATGCCAAGAAATGTATAGTTATCCCCTTTGGAAAAAAAACATGTACCCATGAATTACCACATAGGTGGCAGGACACTAAACATTGAAAGTGTGATGACAGACTTAGGGACACAGGTGGACAGTGGTCTCACTTTCGATAACCCCATCACCACAACAGTCAGGAAATCCTATGTGGCACACCTCATCACTAAGGGCTTTTCATCCAGAAAAAAGGAGGTCATTGTCCCACTGTACTCATCCCTCATTAGACCCATAGAGTATAATGCCCCGTTTGGTATGTACCTCACAAGACATCTGAAACAGCTGGAAAGGCCACAGAAATACCTCACTAAAAGAATCACAGGCCTAAAGCAGATGCCATATACTGACCATCTAAAAAAAACCCCAGCTATACTCTGTGGCATATCGTCTATTCAGAGGCGATCTCTGCTTAACATACAAGGCCAAGTCAAACCCTGAGCTGTTGTACATGCTCCACTTAAAGAAATCCCAATCCCTCAGAGCCACACGCTTCAGGGAGCTAAACCTTATCATCACAACAAACAAAACATGCTGGAGGGATAGGTTCCTGACCCAGAGACTCCCCATACTCTGGAATAAGACTGCCCATACATGTCAAGCGGAGCGCCTCATTGGCCCTCTTCAAAAGGAATCTTGATGATTGGATGGGAGATAAGAAATTCACCCCGGGGATCATGTCAGTTGCCCTGCTATCAGGGGCCCAGAGAAGTAAATATTGTGGGAAGAAATATCCAGGGAATTGTTATGGCTAGGCTTGCATAGGCCTTAGAGCCAATAGCCTAGTACCAACCTATGAACCCATAATAAGCGACATATCAGGCAATATACTGTCTTTAATAGATTAAAATTTTCTGCGGATCACATTAGACCCTACTTTGACATTAATAACCCATTCAGATAATATTAACAAAATCCTTGTACAACTAGTTATGTCACAAGCTTTACTACCGCCTTACCCCCACCACTCGCAAAGTTAAAGCTAGAAATGTATTTATACAAACATTTGAGTGCAACCTCCCTTTAAGAGCTCTTCACTCTGCTACAAACACACCCAAGTTACAAAGTATTTTAAATAAGATCTATCAAATAGGTTTATTTGCAGTATAAAGTGCTCATTACTCCCAACTCCTCCAGTGTTTTAAGTGTCTAGCTGTTAATGAAAGAGCAACTTTACTAGGTTCACAGATATACAAATTATTAAAAATGGGGAATTGTCCATCTTTAAGATCCAAGCTACAAATTAATCAACCTAACTGCTGTCTGAGAGAGAGTGAGGTAGAGAGCTTACACAACCTGGAACCTGTAGTGGAGATATGATTAACAAGGATACATTTCTGATTTTCACTCAACATTCAGAGAAGCTCCATTGCACTACTGTTGATCAAAAGCTGAATGTAAAACCAGTCTACCTGCCAAACATGAACTAAGGATTTCTACACTAAATGTAGGTTTATTGACGGGATGTAGCTTGAAGTGAGTGGCATGATGATAAGGAGGTTGGACATGCTCTTTATCGAGGAGACAAGATGAAAGGACTTAGGTCTGGCAAATGGCTTGATGGTGACCAACACATGGTTCAGCAAGAGAGATAGTCAAAAGATTACATAGAAGAGTGGCCAACATGCAACTCGGGCAGATTTCCTGCTAGTAAGGAAAGGTCGTTTGAGTAGAGTCGGCAATAGTGAAGCTATCTTGAATGAAACAGATGGCCCATAGCATAAACAATTGGTTGCCACAGTCAGATGCAAACAATGGTCAGAGGAGGCTCTATGGTCAACAAAGACTTGACTGAGGACCTGAAAGTTGAATAGAGAGAGAGCACAATAGTTCAGGGCTGTAGCACCTCAGAAATAAGAGGAAGTAGGTATAGTTGAAGAAGAAGAATGGTAGTGCCTCAAAACAGTATGTGTGAGGGCTATGGAACAGCTGTGCAGTCAAGCCAAGTATGGAAATAAGGTACATATGGAAAGCAGATGACGAAATGCAGAAGATTAGGTAGTCATCAAAAGAATGGAGGATTGCAGGAAAAATTAGGGAACAGAAAAAGTGGACCAGGCTAAAAAAGAATACTGGCTGGCTAACCAAGAAGGCTGAGAGAGCAGTTACAATAGCAAAGAACACATCAGGACACTGTACCAACTTCTGCAACAGCACCTCTGATGCCTTGTTCAGAGACACTGTACCAACTTCTGGAAAGTGACTTAGCAGATGGCACAAAGAAACTCTTGTCAGGTTGTAAGGCAAAGATGCCAGTAACAATCTGCTCATCAGTCCACAGGACTTCAAAAGCAGATGGACGGAGTACTTTCAGCAACTTCTGAATTAAAAAAAAAACACCGAATCTGTACTGCCCCAGGCACAACCTACAAGGAAAGAAGAATAGGAGCCCATCCTAGAAGAAGGAAAAACAGCACTAAGGAATATTTAGTCAGGGAAAGCAGCAGGGTCAGAGGAGTTTGACAGATATGCTTAAGATGTTAGGAGAGAAATGGCTTCTGAGGGTGCCCATAGCAGTATGGAGAGAAAGGCATATCCCAGATGACTGGAGAATAAATTTGCTTGTTCCAGTGTACAAGAATAAAGGGAACATTCATATCTGTGGGTAGAATAGTGGTATCAAACTCCTGTCCCACTGCATGAAAGTTCTGGAGAGATTGATAAATGAATATGCAGATTAGTAGAAAGTAAGATGAGAGATGAGCAGTTTGGATTCAGATCAGGATATAGCATGACTGACCCAGTGAGGAAAGAGTCACACTCGAAATTCCTAGACTTGGAGAAAGCATATTAAAAGATCCCAAGAAAGTTGATTTTGTCAGTCCTGCGGTTGTTTAAAGTTCCAGAAAGACTGGTAAGAATCTGTGTAGACTCCATACAAGGACCCAATGACATAGTAAAAACAATGCTTGTACTTAGAGGGGTTCCAAGTGGGAGTGGTTGTGCATCAGGTTTGACCTGTGAGCCCACTGCTGTTTATGCTGATGATGGAATACATTAACAGACAAGGTCGGAGGGGTGACAGATCAACAAAACTGCTGTATGCAGATGATGTGGCATTATAGGCAGACTCTGAACAAGAACTTCAGCAAAGGACAGGGGAATGGAATGTAGACTTAAAGGCACACAGGATGAAACTAAATACAGATATGACTGCTGTAGTGGCAGCGAACGGGGGAAATTAGAAGAAGCTGAGAATTGAGATAGAAGAGAAAATAGTGAAACAAGTTAACAGCTTCAAGTACTTGGGACAATTGTTTGAGGAGAAGGATAGTAAGAGGTCAAAGCTAGAATCAGAGGGGCTGCAGCCAACTGGCACAAAGTGTCTGGAGTAGTGTATGACACAAGAATGTCAAAGAAGCTGAAACGTAAGGTGTACAAAACAGGGTTGTAATCAATTCTACTGTATGATACAGAAACCTGGGTAGTGAAGGCAGAGCAACTGAAAAAAAAACTAGAGGTGATGGAGATGAATGAAGTGTCTCAGATGGCTTGTTAGATGCACACTGTAGGACAAAGAAATGAGAACATCAGAGCAGAAGCCGAAGTAGCTCCATTAGCAGAGAAGGTCAAAGAACACATTAAGGTCATAAGGGTACATGTGCAGAAAAGCAGTAGTAAATCTGGTGAGGAATAAGGCCAAAGGAAATGAGATCATCTGGCAAAAAGATGGATGGTGTGAGAGAAGACCTGCAACAGTCAGACATGACTGTCAAAGAAGGCAAAGACTAGCACTGAATCAAGAGAGATAGTGACAGTTGACATGACACTCTTACCCTATGTAGAAAAATGGGAAGAAGAGGATTATGATGATTTTATGTTGTGCTTGCTGAGAGCATAGAGGTAGAACTAAGGAATGAAAGGACGAGGTACACTCTTGTAGCCCACTGTGTGACAGCTTGACAAGCACTAGCAGGGGTTGTACATGTCTGCTAGTGCTGGAGTTGAAAGTTTTTCATCCTTTCATGGTGAGGATCTTTGATTATACAATTCCAGCAGTTACTGCAGAATGCATGTCTGTAGCTCATCTGTTATGATGACTACATAATATGTTGTATGCACTCCTGGGTGTCCTTAAGCACAGCCCATGTTTTGTTTTTCTTTGCTTTCTCACCTCTCTGCTTATTGGTGGTACACTTTTGAGCTACAGGTATTTCTTCCTGTTTTTACATGGATGTGTTATTATATGGATGTGTAGCCCTAACCAAGGTAGTGGGTTCAGGAATGTCCAGATAAAGATGCGATTAGCCAGTAATGATCATGCCACTATGTGGCTCAGAGTAGGGAGACAGATAGGAACAGGAAATGCAAAGATTATGGTATGGGAGTGTAGAGGAATGGATTATGATGAAGTAAGGAGAGGTTCAGAGATGAATTGGGGGAAATGGGGATAGACTAAGGAAGCAAATAAGCTTTGTGAATGGGTCAGATATGCAGTACTCAGGACTGTGGGCAATGGTTTGCTGAAGTTCCCAAAAGAGGAAAAGGTCATATAGCTACTGTAAGGATGAAGTTAGGGATTAGAGCAAAAGACAGGCATACAAGAAGTGTAAGGGAAAGGGGGATGGGGTAAGTGGTAGAAGCACAATACAAAGAAGCAGTTTAGAAGAGCAAGCCCAGAGTCTGAAAGGGTGTTGGCAAAAGGGATCCTGAAGTGAAGGTAAAGTTTATATATATATATATATATATATATATATATATATATATCAAAAAGAAAAGAATAAAAGAATAATGGCAGACTTAGGCTGAGCAAAGATGGGAAAGGAGAGTTACTAAATTAATCATTTGCATCAGTCTTTATAAGGGAGAGCAAGGTGTATGCAGTGGTAGAAAGGGAGGTAGAACAAGTATGTGAGAGAAATGCACAGACATTAGGATAAAAGTGGGGAAGATGAGAGGGAACTGAGCTTGATAAGTGAGGGCAGGAATGAGATGAACTTTCTTCCTCCCTGGGGTCAAGTATCTAATAGTTTTCAGCAGTTCAGTTTCCAATATGGAAGTATCCAAGGACTGGAAAACAGCAGTTATGATTTATGTACATGGAGGAGAGTAGGAAAAATCCAGAGAACCACAGGCTTGTTAGTCCTACAGGGAAAGTCATGGAGAGAATCCTAAGGGGAAAAGGATAGTGATTTTCCAAGAAGATCTTACCCCCCGGACAAGAACCAATATGGAGTCATGGACATAAGCTGTCAGGCAGACCGGATGATGTTTTATGACAGGGCTACAAGAAAATCTTCCAAGGGCAGTACTCATAGATATGGTCTGTCTCAATGTCAGTAAATCGTTTGACTTAGCTTCACACAGGAGGTTGTTAGGAAAACCAGAATGTTTAAGGTGTGATCAGCAATAAGGCGCTAGATTGCTGCATAGTTAAAAAAATTTGACAGTAAGAGCTGTGGTGAGAGGGACATTACTAGGAATAGGGAAGGTGACTAGTGGAATACTACACAGGGTGATCCTGGTTCAAGAGCTCTTCATTGTAGGAGAAAACACAAAGCTAATGGTAACAACAATGGAGGATGGAATAGGGTCTGTGGATTGAAGGGTAACAATTCATATTCTTTGCAGACACATTGCAAACAGCAATTCTTGTGTAAAATATCTGACAACAGTGGAACTAATGGCATCTGAGGCAAAAACGGGGATCTGCAACTGTTGATTCTATCTGGACTAAACCATCAAGGTTCGTAGTGAGATTTCAGTGGAAGTAGCTAACAGAATATGAGGGTCTAATTTCAAGGTGACAGGCTGAAGAAGTAGAAATGTAATACTACCACTATACTGAGCCCTGGTCAGGCCACACCTTGTGTACTGTGTGTTGTTCTTTAGGAAAGGGATGGCAGGCTGCTAGGAGTTCAGAGGAAAGGCTGGGATGGAGAGCAAGTTATGTAAATGGAGACTATAGAGGACCCGAAGCTCTGCTCATTTGAAACCAGAAGAGACCAGGAAGACATGCTATTAGTATGTAGGATTATTTTAGAGATGTAAATGGGTCATTTTGAACAGGAAGGACAGAAGGGGAAGAAAGGGATAACAGGCAGCAAATTGTATAAATAAATTGATTGATTAATTAATTAATTAATTTTACATGTGTTTACCGGGTAAGTCTGATTAGACACAGGTCCTTTTTCAGCAGAGGCCTGGGGAGAAAAGCTCCAGTTATAAGAATTACTAATGTTGCAGAAGTTGACAGAGATTTGAGACATTATAGAGATATTCACAAACAATCGTTACATAATGATGGACAATACAATTCTATAGAAGTAAACATTTACATCACACATCATACATGCAGTTTAAATGAGAAAGAGACTAGTTTCCATACAGTTGAGGTCTAATATACAGTGGATATAAAAGGTGTACACACCCCTGTTAAAATGCCAGGTTTTTGTGATATAAAAAAATTCGACCACAATAAATCATTTAAAAACTTTTCCCAGCTTTAACCTGTACAATTCAGTTGAAAAACAAATCCGTTAGGGGAAAAAATATAAAAAATTAAAAACATACAATAAGCTGGTTGCATAAGGTGAACACCCTTAAACTAATACTTTGTCGAAGCACCTTTTGATTTAATTACAGCATTCACTCTTGTTGGGTAGGAGTCTATAAGCAAGGCACATATTGACTTGGCAATATTTGCCCACTCTTCTTTGCAAAAGTGCTCCAAATCTGTCAGATTGCGAGGGCATCTCTTGTGCACAGCCCTCTTCAGGTCACCCTACAGATTTTCTATTGGATTTAGGTCTGGGCTCTAGCTGGGCCATTCCAAAACATTTATTTTCTTCTGGTGAAGCCTTTGTTTTGCTGATTTGGATGTATGCTTGGGGTCATTGTCATGTAGAAAGGTGAAATTCCTTTCATCTTCAGCTTTCTAGCAGACACCTGAAGGTTTTGGGCCAAAAGTGACTGGTATTTGCAACTGTTCATAATTCTCTCCACTTTGACTAAAGCCCCAGTCCCAGCTGAAGAAAAGCAACCCCAAAGCATGATACTGCCACCACCATGCTTCACCATGGGGATGGTGTTCTTTTGGTGATGCGAGGTGTTTTATGCGCCAAATGTACCTTTTGGATTTGTGGCCAAAAAGTTCATCCTTGGTCTCATCAGACCATAACATATTTTCCCACATGCTTTTGGGAGACCTAATGCATTGTTTTGCAATTTTTAGCCGAGCCTGGATGTTTTTCTGTATAAGAAAAGGCTTCTGTCTTGCAACCCTAACCCATAGTCCAGACATATGGAGACTATGGGAGATTGTTGTCACATATAGTACACAACCAGTACTTGTCAGAAATTCCTGCAGCTCGTTCAGTGTTGCGGCAGGTCTCTTGACCAGTTTTCATCTTATCTTTTTATCAGTTTTGGAGGGACGTCCAGTTCTTTGCAATGTCACTGTTGTCCCATACAGGGTCCCGATCTACATAAGACAGAGCCCCTCACTATCACTCTTCAAGAGGAACCTTGATGAGTGGATGGGTAACAGAAAGTTCACACCGGGGATCACACCAACAGCACTACTAGATAGGGGCCAAGGGTACTAGTTGCTAGTACAAGGGTCTAGCGAACTACTAAAGGGGCGGTGAATACCGCACAACGTGGTTGGGCTAATATATGCCTTCGGGCAGATAGCTCAGTACCAACCTATGAACCTGTATTTTCTCCACTTTTTGATGACTGTCTTCACTGTGTTCCATGATATATCCAATGCTGTGGAAATTTTTTGTGCCCTTCTCCTGACTGATACCTTTCAACAATGACATCCCTTTGAATCTTTGTAAGCTCTCTGCGAACCATGGCTTTTGCTGTAGCAGGCAACTGAGTAAATGTCAGAAAAATCCTAGTAGGACAGCTGAACTTTATTCGGGGTTAATCAGAGTCTCTCTAATTGATGGCAGATGTGTACCCAAGAAGGCTAAATGCTGTAATTAAACCAAAAGGTGTTTCAACAAAGTATTCGTTTAAGGGTGTGTACACTTATGCAACCATCTTATTGTACATTTGTTGTTTTTTATATTTTTCCCCCTAACAGATTTGTTTTTCAATTGAATTGTACAGGTTATAGGTCACATTAAATGTGGGAAAAGTTTTGAAATTATTTATTGTGGTCTTTTTTTATATTGCATAAACCTGGCATTTTAACTGGGGTGTGTACACTTTTTATATCCACTGTAGGTGTGAGATAACCCACAGTGAACAGTATTTAATTAGAGACTGAGGTAAGGCCTGTCCAGAACATTTGCAGGAACAGAGCTAAGTGTCCATTAAGTGTAATGTTAGGAGCTTTTTAAATTGTATTATAGAGCAGTTGGAGGTTATTGGGGTTGGCAGTTTATTCTGTATTTTAGGAATAAAGTTTGAGAAGAATGAGTTCCCGGCTGAGTTATTTGCTTTGGTAATGTCTAGAACAAGTTTGTTACTGAACTGAGTGTTCTAGAAGTGGTGTATGGGTTGTATAAGATTTTGGAGAGCAGTGGTTTTATCTGAGTCATGCAGTATTTTATAGGCAAAGGTTAATTTATTAAAGTGTAGTAGTGGAGGACATTCTAGCCATTTTAGTTGTCTAAGAGATGTACAGTGATGTGTCCTGTATGAGGCATCAGTGGCAAATTTGGCAATTTTATTGTAACAGGATTCTAGTTTATTTAGATCAGTTTTGTGGAGGTTGGTTAGAATTAGGGAGGCATATAGGAGAGTTGACAAGAAGTGTGTTCGAGTGATAGTAGCTTTTGTTTTTGTTGTTAGAAATTGTGTCTGTATAGAAGATCTAGTTCCTTGTGGACCACCTTAATGGTTTCAGCTATGTGAATATTGAATTTCAGGTTATTGTCAATTTCTACACCTAGCCTAGCAGTTTAGTGTGAGTTATTGTGGTGATGATAGTTTTATTTTTGGATAAGATATTGAATGACAGGGAAGTTGATGGGGATCTTATTTGGTAGAAGAGAAGGAGCTTTGTTTTGTTGGGATTTAGAATAAGTTGAGAGTTAGTGAGCCATGTTTCCACAGATAGGAAGGAGTCTTATGTTATAGTGTGGAGGTTTTACAGGGAGAAGGCTGCACATATTAGAGTCGAGTCGTCTGCATATTGTACCACTGAGGCATGAAATGTGGAGGTGTGGAGCTGGTTGGTGAGGACAGAGAATAGCAGAGGCCGAAGGATGGAGCCTTGTGGAAAACTGAGAGTAGAGGGGAAAGTTGGTGTTGCCATTAGACGGCCTACTGTCGTCCTGATAGGTAGCTTTGGAACCAAGTAATAGGGGAGCTACAGAAGTTTAGGATGGAGAGAACACTGATGAGTTTATTGTGATTTACCATATCGAGGGCTTTGGACAAGTCCAAAAATATGGCAGATACAAATTGTCCATCATTTTTATAGTGGTTCTCTCTGTTAGTAAAGGGCATTAGGGCTGTGATGGTGCTGTGAGAGGGGTGAAAACCATATTGAGTATTTGCTAGTAGTTTATATGCGTGAAGGTAGTTCATGAATTGGGTATGTACGACTGCCTCTCTAAGAGTTTAGATAAGGGTGACAGGATGGCAGTTGGGCAATAATTAGTAAATTATGTGGAATTAAATCCCTTGATTAAATGTAGAGTGTGGGGGATTTTCCAAATAACAGGTACCAGGCTCTCTGATATAGATTTCATTATAAGTATGGCTACTGGGTATGCTATTGTTTCTGCTGCAATTTGCAGAATGTCAGCCAGGAGGTTGCCTGCAGTTAGGGTGGTTGGTTTTAACTTTTTAAGTAGTTTTTTTAATGGTATCGGTGTAATGAAAAGTGGTTGGTGCTGTTTTGGGAGTTAGTGCTGTGCCAGGGTGCGGAAGGGACAGAGTTGTTGGAGATGCTCTGAGAATTTTCAAGGGATTGGATAGTTTCTGTAAAGTATTTATTGAATTGGGTTGCTATATTATCAGAGTTGCTAGTTGATGATGATATAGTGGGAGTTGCTGATTTACCAGGCAGAAGTATATTAACTGCAGTCCAGGGCATTTGAGGGTTATTGTAGTGCTTTTGCTGGATATTGTGGTAGTAGTTGATTTTTTCCAATTTTACTTGTTTCTTAGCTTTGTTTTGCAGTTCTAAGAATGTTTCTTTTGAGATTTGGGTTTTGTTTTTGTGAAACTATTCCCAAGCCTTGTCCCTAGCCTTGAGTAGGAATCTGCATTCTTTACTTAGTCAGTGTGCATAGTAGATTTTGCTCTGATAGTTCTAGGGGGTGCGTGGCAGTTTAGTATCTCTAAGAAAGTGGTGTTGAAGGAGTTGACATCGTCTTCTAGGGGTAGCTGTCTGAGAGGTTCCCAGTTACAGCTTTTTAGTGTGGAGATGAACCTGTTTAGGTTTATGCTTTTTTAATTTCTGATTAACAGGTAGGTGGTTTGCTTTGTTTGATGAGGTAATAGAATCCAATCAAGGATAGACTGTTGTTTGGAAGATTTGTCAGTCCTCGTAGGAGATGTGATGAGTTGGATGCTTCCTAACCCAAGAGGGTTGTGTACCTATGAAATAGACAACTGGAATGAGTAGTTACAAAATAATCCACAGAAACATTCAAAGAGCATAGGATAAGTAGAAATGAGTTTAGTGGGGAATAGAGGAGAGATGGAATGATGAATGTACTTCAGGGGCAGACTAGATAGGTTTATTTTCTCTTTTTCTCAAAATGCAGACCGACATGTTGCAATTATACTTGCTTGATCAAGTTATACCCCTTTCAGGTGTATAATTAGAACCTGTACTATATTAGTATTTCAGAGAAAGTTATTTGCTATGCTATGCACTTTTGTAAAATAGCCTTTACTGTGGCAGTGATATGTGTATATATCCTATCATTCATGAAGTACAGCAGATATACTTCATTTTTTATGATGCAGTGCTGTAGCCTGCATGTTTCATCTCATAATGGTCAAAAATATAACATAGGTAGTTACAGGACTTTGGAAATGTCTCCCAATAGATATTAGATATTTAGCAAATCTGAATTTATTCAAGACCCTTCTAGAAATGTAGTTTGGGAGAAGTAAATATATTGCAGTGAAAGAGTCTATTTCTCATTGACCTACAGTTGAAACATTGGTACGAGTAAGCTTAAAATTTATATTCTAACTGGATAGTTGGCATTTTTACTTTCGAGTGTGTTCATAGGTTCATACTAGGCTATCTGCCCGAGGGCATTTACAAGCCTAGCCCATAGTTTTGTGGCTTACGCCACCCCTTTAGTATGGGGAACTATACCCATTATTTTGCTGTGCCTCTGTTGAGCAGTGACACTGAGGTAATCCCTGGGGTATATCTGCGATCTCCCATCCATTGGTCAAGATTTCTCTTGAACAAGGCCAGCGAGGTGCTCTGCCTCACATATACCGGGATTTTATTCCACAGCATAGGGAGTCTTTGGGTGATGAATCTATCCCTCCAGCACGTCCTATTAATAGCCGTGTCGAGGTTTAAGTCTCCCGCCCTTGTGGCTCTGACGGATCTAGATTTTTTGAGGTGAAGCATATTCATCAAATCTGGGTTTGACATGGCCTTGTATGTTAGGCAAAGGTTACCTCTGAGCAAGCGGTAAGCGACTGAATAGAGCTGGAGTTCTTTCAGTCGGGCAGCATAGGACAGATGTTTGAGACCCTTTATCCTTTTGGTGAGGAACTTTTGTGGCCTCTCCAGCTGCTGCAAGTGTCGGGTCAGATACATTCCGAATGGGGCATTGTACTCAATCATTGGTCTGATGAGTGATGAGTATAGGGAGACTATGACCTCCCTTGATCTAGATGAGAATCCCTTCATGATAAGGTGGGCAATGTAGAAGGTCTTCCTAACTACTTTAGCTACATGGGTGTCGAATGACAGACTACTATCAACCTGGGTCCCCAGGTCCCTGATAACTTCTTCTGTGCTCAGTGGATTGCCACCTATTTGGTAGCTAGGGGTAACCTTGTTTTTCCCGAAGGGTATGACTATGCATTTTTGGCATTTAACTTTAGGCCATGGCTCTGGCACCAGTTATCCGTTTCTGTGAGACCCTTCTGAAGGATATCTGTGTCAGATGTGTTTTCTACTATGGCCCAGTTTGCAGTCATCTGCAAACTTTGTCAGCCATAACCCTCCTGTGTTTGCTTGTACTTCGGAAAAGTAGATGCCAAACAAGAGTGGGCCCAGGACTGAGCCCTGTGGTACACCACTTGTGACAGGCTTTGAGTCTGACATGGCGCCAGCAACTCTGACCCTGTGGGTTCTGTCACTCAGCCAGTTTGCAACCCATCTTGTGATGTATGGGTTAACATTTAAGCTGATGAGTTTTTCAATGATACCCGAGTGGGGTATTGTATCGAAGGCCTTCGCCAGATCGAGGTAGGCTGTATGGACTGACTTTCGCTCATCAATGGCTTTGGTGACTGTTTCAAAAAGTCAACCAAGTTTAGAAGGCATGATCTGCCTTTGACAAAGCCAAACTGGGATGGATCCAAAGTCTGCAAATTCCCTATGTCTTTATTTATGAGGTCCATTATGATCCTCTCCATGGCTTTGCAGATAAGGCTTGTCAAGCTAATGGGCCGGTAATTTCCAGGGTCGGTGGAGGCACCGCCTTTGTAAAGTGGGACCACAGTTACAGTGCGCCACTCCCTGGGTACGTATCCAGAGGTAAGACTATGATTAAACAGCTGTCCTAGCTGTGGGTTTAATTCCTCGTTGAGTTCGTGGAGCACACAGCCGGGGACACCATCAGGTCCCATGGATGTTGTGTTGTTTTGCTTTGGAGAGAGCAGTTCTCACTTGGGCGTTGGAGATGTTTGGGGGGCTGCAATCGCTTGGTATAGATATCTCTCCTTTGGGGAGGGGAGAAGTTTGCACCGAACCTGTCAGCCAGTATGTTGGCAATGTCTGTAGGATCAGTAATCTTCACATCATTTTGAACTAGTTCTGAGCATATCTGGGAGTTTCCTCCCAGATTTCTAACATAGCTAAAGAAGGCCTTATGATTGTCTTTTGAGTCTTTAGCTATTTTTCTCTCAAAATTTGCTTTGGATGATTTTATGAGAGCTCTTAGTTTTTACTTATAGTGATCAAGGGTGTCTTACCTTTTAAGGATTTTGCTCTATCTTGTAGTAGCTTCCTCCTTTTGTTGTAGAGTTTGTTTATGGCTGGGGTCCACCAGACTGGACGCTTGCCTTTGGTACAAAGAGTCTTTGTTTTGCTTGGGATTGCCTTATCCATGCAGTCCTGCAGGTGCTGTTAGAAGGCATTTGTAAGTGATTCAGCGGCTTGAGTACTGTTTTCCGACGGCTCGGGGGCCTTAAAGGAGACCACACTAGTCTTTAGAAGTGTGAAGTCGGCTTTCGAGAAGTTCTTTACTGTGGTCTTTTTTATTTCAGGTGGGGGTGGGATGAGGACCTCCAGCGAGATTAGTTGTGATTGTATAAAGCTGCTGTTTTCTTATGTAAGGTTATTTTACAATCCTATGCTCTAATTGTGCATTGTGAGTACTGTGTTAGACTTCCTCTTAAGACCAGCTGTTCTCTACGGGATTTCTTATATATGTTTGAACATGTACGTGTGTTTTTGCTCTTGATTTCACAACTTCTGTTGCAGTGCACTCCACTTTTATGTTACTGCTTGGGGTACAACCTCAAGGTGTTGACTTACTGCCAGATGAAAGTCCTTAATGAAGACAGAAAATGTTTGCAAAGATAATCAACATACCATTAGATCTTAAAGGATAGTGCCATCTTTGCAGGAATGAAACCCACACACCACTGCTGGAAGGATTAGTTGTGGACCTTTGCACAAAAGGATAAAGCCCTTAGTGCATCCCAGACTCAATTAGTGACCCAGGCACTGGATACACTCGCAGAAGAGGATAGGGTGAGAGGCAGGTGTTGCCTATCCCATCCTGGAGTTATGGAAGCAGTCTAATGCACTACAGTATTGGTGACAACTGGTATATGTATTGATGGTCCAGGATCATGCAGTAGGCCATGCTCTGCCAAACTATGTTTAAACAGTAATCACACGCGCGGGCGCATACATACACACACACACATACACACACATACACACACACACTGGAAGGTGTGGCTTGCCTGTATTTTCGTGGGGACATGACATCTATCAGGGTGCAGCTAGGCGACTAATAGAAAGTCTGAAAAAGTTCTTGCTGCCTGTTTACAGGGTTGAGTTGCTTTATACATACTTGGAAAGAGATTACCCTCACCCCTCCAAGATGACAAGGTGATATGGTATGTTTGTATCAGGCAGAAT
The DNA here is from genome assembly GCF_019279795.1 of Protopterus annectens. NCBI lineage: Eukaryota > Metazoa > Chordata > Ceratodontiformes > Protopteridae > Protopterus > Protopterus annectens. The sequence continues at coordinate 629,627,370 of NC_056749.1, forward strand.
GAGGGAACAAATAAATTGACAGAGTGCAGGAAAAGGCTTGAACGTTAAAGGTGGGGAGGGGCTTTGCATGCATTTAGCACAGGTCATTTCCAAAGAAGAATGTACAGTTTTCCATCTGTCATCGTAATTCCTTTTTGACAGAATGTAAGGGAAATTCTTGAGTCTGGGACATTGTGCTCACATTCTCCAAATTTTGCTTCTCTACTGGTATTTCTATTAGCACATTGTTTGCATAACCTGTTTCTCAGTGCAAGGAACTGAATATGGCACCAGATACTACATTTAGGAAAGTTGAGTGAGTTAATGACAGGATGAATGCAATTGCTTGGCATGTGTTAAACTGGTGTACTGTGAGGTAAGTATACCAAACGACAATGATTAAAGACACTATTTTCCCTGGAAAATAGTGCAAAATTCAGGAATTCAGGCTTAGTACTAGGAAAATATATTTTATAGAATTTGATATTTTAGGCTAAAACACTAACTTTAAAACTCTTTACTTCCAGTATCCACTGTTGTGTATTAGAATGTGTTTTAATTTTTTGTATAAATGCACTGAAAATATAGTGGCATCCTAGTAATGACCACAAATTACACTTGACAGTCACTTTTATAATTCTTAGAATTTCAACTTGTGAAAGTGGTATTTCATTTTTTAGTAATGTATGCATTTTCCTCAGAGATTTACTATTATGGTGAGTAACCTGTCATAATTATATTTTGTTTTTATAATCCTGTAACTGGATGTGCTGAATGCAGAAGCCAGAAAAATGCTTGAAGCCTAATTTATTAGTAAATATCTTACATTGGTTTATGAACAGATGTAATTTAAGATCGTGATCTAGTTTCTTTTAGTAACACACAATTTATTAAACAATTTTCTTCAGTGACGTGATTATAACTATTTTTGTTCATTGCATATTTTTTATCGGTGAAAAGGGATATTTTTATGTAGTCTACTGCAAGTATCTGACATTTCAGAAAGGACTGCGTTTATTTACCAGGCCAGTATGACATTCCGATTTTAGCCATAGAAGATTCACTTATTTCTGTGCATTAATAATTTAGCCTCATCTGTGGAACATAGACTTCAAAGCCTCGTATACGTGGTTAATAGCTTTTACTGTTAACAGTCTTTGTTTTGAGAAGTATGTTTTGTCGTACATAAGTCATTCCATCATTTATGTCCAGATGCATTTTTTTTTTGTTGTTAAAATTGTAAGTTAAAGCATATTGAGTAGGAGTGAGTATATTATTTTTAAAAACAAATTTCATTTCCTTAGCAAAATGATGATTCTTCATGCATTTCACCACAATCTCCAGTGTTCCCAGAGGTACTTATTTTTATTATAATTTATCTCTTTTCCTTTCTCTCTTGATATCATCTAAAAAGAAATGGACTGAAGAAATCAAATGTTAAAAGCAATTTATTAATTTTCAGGAGAACTGCTTATAAATCTAAACTGTTTCGAAACTGACATTTTCGTTCTAATGTCAGTGATACTAAAGAAAACAGACTTGTTTGAAAAATCACCTTTTTACATTGTTTTGATTAAACTTTTTGCATGGCTGTGTTTTCCATCAGACTGCATAAGTCTTGGCACTTAACGGTCACCAGGCACTAAAAGCACATGGAAGGTTTCCTGTCCCATTATCTAATGATGTAAGATGTGGGAGTATATAGATAACATACTGTTCTTTTTACTCATCAGAGTTTGAGTGCTATAGAAAAATAATTTGCTTTTTTGCTTCTCTACCTTTGTGAAATAACCATTTTTATTAGGGTTTTGACATTGTAGCAGCATTTTTCATTGTTTAGAATATGTCTACACTGAGAGAGACTTATTTGATATTTATGATCACTGTTTTTTGAAAACCATGCGTGAATGGGCGTTCCTTCGTTAAAGGTTGTGCGTTAGACCCGGCAAGCCAGCATGTAAAAATCTACTGCCAATCATTAGCGGACCGGAGTTCCGCTGTGGCGACCCCTAACTGGGAAAAGCCGAAAGACACAACAACAACAAATTGGAAAGCTGTGAAATATGTTGGGATTGATCGCATAATTAGAAAGTACTGATTACCTTTTAGTTTACGTGCATGCATTGGAGATCCCGCTTTACATAATTAAAGGGGAGACAGTTTCTACAGTCATTATGTGTGTGTATCATGTTCAGTATAAAATAACTTAAAATGGTAGTAAATGTGTGGCAGGATCATTGTGACGTACCAAGAACATTTTTTTGTCACAAGTTCAGCTACTGTATGGTAGTTTGGTGACTATCTAGTGCAGAATATTAACTTTGGAGTCATTTTTACTCCATTGAGGCATGCAGGGAACAGCTCTAAATATGCGCCAATATGCTGGCTCCATCACTTAAACTGCAGACAGAAAGCTTCTCAGTTATGGATATGTGCACTGAAATTTGTTATCTCTTTCATTTTCTTTGTAGTGTAGCATTCCAAGATGCTGTTTGTAGATCCTACAAAGCATTTTTCTTCACAGTTGATGTAGAGTTATGATTTTGGAAGCTTTGGAAATCATACAGTGGACACAACTTTCTTTCTTCACTGTTGGTTTACTGAGGCCGTCTTTTCATTGTAACACCTTGTAGTAATTCTGTTTCGGAGTCAGTGTCATTGTAGTTCTGAAATTCCTTTACTTTTGTCACTACTTACTGTGGTATTATGCAAAGAACCTATTCTTCTAGTAATTGTGTGTATCTGTAGTAAATACACTGTGCTATGTGCATCTCCTGTTTAGTTTCTTGCCTGGTGTTCTGCTTATCTTCGTAGGTTAGATAATATCCATAACCATGGGGTTACCTTGTGCAAACACTATTAAATAAGCATTGTGAGGGTTTGTGGTCTTTTTTCACCTGGACTTCTTTAACATAGCCATAGTCAAAGAATTTCTAACCTGCATTCACTATTGTTTTCTGCCTCTATCTTTTTTGTGAACCTGTAAATGCTGTTGACCCATAGGCAACTGTTCTTTTCTCTTGTAAGGTTACAGCTGCAATACCATTCTGACTAGCATCTCTTTACAACACAACTGACTTTCTTATCATACTATATTAGCATTGGAGAATATTATAGTAGTTTAAGTTTAAAAAAAAAACAAAAAAAAAAAACTTTTCCACATCATTGCACCATTCCTGTGTTAAATCCTGCTGCAGTCTCTTTCACAGAGACGTAGTTACCTCAGATATATATCAGGTATACGATTTGCAAAATAATTAATCTGGCCTTTATTTGCGCAGTTGCTTAGCTTTTTAATTTGTCATGTTTAAGATCCTCTTATATTCATATATGAAGTATGCATCCATGTGTTTCGGACTGATCACTCTTACATACATTTGAATGTATTAAACCTAAAGTGATGCTGTTGTAATGTCTTCAACAACTCTGTCAGTCCCCTGTAATGCCATTCTGGTATTTGACCCCCTAACAGATCATCAGATCTTACATTATCTAGTTTGTCTCCTTCAAAACCAAAGGACTGGTTACCTCAGACAGCTCTGAGCCTGCACCAATGCATCCCCCCAACGCTTAATTCCTACAATGCAGTGCATTTCCCCTAGCTCTCCATATCTCATTTGCTGCCATTTCTTCCAGACGATGATCATCCAAGTTCAAGTGAGCAGTGGGCTAAGTCAGCCTAATTTGTACTACCTGTACTGTGGATTTAGTATTGCTAATAGTTCATTGTCTCAGTTAGGCTTGTCTTACTTAATCTGTAATTTTTTCTGTCAGAATCTTCCCCATTCCTCAGCTAGATGGCTGCACCTAACCTCTATCTTACTGATTTACTTTTTCCTCATAATACACAACTAAATTCTTTGTGATCTCCTCGATAATATCTTGCTTGTGTATGAGATACAAATATTATTGTGGATTGTGTGTTAACTACTGTAGTGTGTTTGACTTTTTTCCTGTTGACTGCCATTTATAACTTTTCTACGGACTAAGATAGGGCTTTTGGTGTAAGATATGTTGCAGCTGTAGCTTTGCAAATGTGCTGTGGTACATGTATAATCTATGTATAGTATGTCTGGTGTGGGAATATTTGACTCATTGCTTCCTAGAAGTGTATTCTCATCAGGAAAGCAGAATTCCTGTGTAACCTGCCAGAGTATACTCATTTTAGAAGCGACTTTCCTGTACTCCTGAGAAGTGTACTCATCAGAATTTTCAGTCTAATTTATGAATTCCTGGTACAGTTACATACCTGAAACTAAGGCAGCAAGGTAGTATCTACAAGCCAATGTGATTTGCTAAGCATATATAGTGAAATGATCAGCATGGGATCTATAGCTGGAGTTAAGGGGTGTTTGCAAAAATGTTTTGAAAAATATGAAATACTGTACATCTTTGGATAGTATTGCAAAAATAGTATGTTACTGCTATATTTGGGGAAGTGTATGCAAGCAGTGGGTTGTAGCAGAAAACTATACTGGAATATGATTGGTAATGTGAAGACATTCTGAGATATAATTTTTGTTTGGTAAATAGCTGTGACTTTTAGCATTATTTTCATAGCTGCTTAATGTTGTTAAAGCTTTGTAACCTACAGGTGAGCTGATGGTGCCATCTTGTACAAAACATTAAGGCACACAGTGTTACTCCTAATAGTTGCTATCTAGTATGCACATTTGTAGATTAATGTGGTTTGAGATATTGTAAAAATATATGCATAATATGCATACATTATGCAGCATTGCAAAAATGCAAAATGTACTACCCCATTTTAATAATATAGCATTGGAAGATCTCATGAAGGTGAATGATTTTCCCTCTATTATCTTAGGTCTAACTTGCATGTTTACAGAGATGTAACCCTTTGATCATATTACTAGCAATTTATCACAAACATTTTTTTTTCTTTCATAAATCTGCAGTAAAAATCAGCATCTACAAACAGCTGTTTGACAACAGCAGTATATGTAGCCCACTGTGTACCAAAGAGGTTTCATATTTCACATTTTTTGTAATTCACATTGTTTGACAGATGATTGTAGATCTTATCAAGTATGGTTTCAGTAGAGGATTTTGGAGAAAAGCTTTTGGGAGGCAAGAGGTTTCATATTTCACATTTTTTGTAATTCACATTGTTTGACAGATGATTGTAGATCTTATCAAGTATGGTTTCAGTAGAGGATTTTGGAGAAAAGCTTTTGGGAGGCAAGTGGGTTTCTGGCTTAGAAGATCTCATGAAGCAAGGAATTAATTAGCTTCCTGATTTTCAGGGCTAAAAAAGTTAAGAGAATTGCAATGTTTGCAAGGCTTTGGCCACAGAATACTCCAGACGTGACAGTATAGATTAATATTAAAAGGTCTGTTACCACAAGATGAGAAACTTGCCAAAAAGGAAAAGGAAAGAAAAGCATAAGGAAAAAAAATGAGAGTAGCCTAAAACTGACAGTACTCAACCACATTGCCTAAGGTCCTAAGGGTTGAATCACAAGTATCCAAGGTAGCTTGGGTCACTGTAACTGATTCTCAGCCTATTAAGGTGGTGCAGGACCCCCCAACTTTCTCCATTAGGGGCTTCACAGCTGGAGGTCACAGTTATTTCTGACCCTCTCTGAGGAGAATACTTGGTAGCTTTTACTTAGAGAAGGATTTATCTAGATAACCAGTCATTTTGGTATGCCTGGACTCCAGCCTTGACTAAGATTATACAAGTTTTATGATCAAGGCTTAGATTGACTTGAATGTCCTCCCGTCCCTCCCTCTATTCAGTGTGAACTGGGAAGAGTGTTTTCCATGCACTTCTGATGTTCCTTTCCTGGGTTGGTTTTGGCACAGGATGATGTGGATCAGTGAGTGATTCTAGTGCCATCTGCTATGCAGCGAACAGGACTGTCTTCTTCAGCAGTGGGCCCCTTTGGTCTGACTGCCCTGACACCTCCCCCTTTGTTACTGAGAGGAACTAGGCAGCATGGCCTCAGCATTTGAGATGTCCTACCTGGTTCTGCTAAAATTATTTTTGGACTATTATCGGTGCAGTACTCCTTTGTATTCAGTCTTATTACTGCTAAAGCCACTTTGCGTTGACTGTGCACTGGGTAACAAATAGTGTCTTTTCATCATTGTTGATGCCATGAAACGTCCACATGAACAGACTCCTCATCCATATAAAACAACGTTCTTCCCTATCCATTTTCAAGCACAACTTAGATCTGTGGATGGGAAACAGAAAATTTACCCGTGGACTACCCCCTGTACTACTAATGGACAGAGGCAGCTCCTAAAAGCTTTATCCTGGAAGAAAATAGTCCATTGAATTCCAACCCAGCAAATGGCTGGGGGAGGGAGAGTAGAGGACTTTGCCCCCCCCCCTCCCAATAATCATGTGAAAACCCATTTTCTAGGTGGAGCAGGAGACTGTAAAACTTCCCCTGGAGGATCCATCTTGAAGTCTTCACAACTTTTGCAGGGTTGGGATTTGATGTAATGTTTTCATTGAGCTGTATTTCACTGAATCATGGTTTGACTTTATGTAAACCCAATGCATGTCTATACATCTGTTTTTGTGCATGTGTATAGCATAATATATATGTGCATATTCATACACTCATAGATATATATATACATTGCATAACACCCACATATAAGTGTTTGTACATTTAAACATATATGTACGTGTTTGTGTGTATACATGTGCTACACGTCACAGTTTACCTTATTTCATTTTCCATTCTTTTTCCTTTTCATACTTTTTTGAACGTTTTTATCATTTATTTTTAATCCTAAAGAGTTATATCCCTGTTGCACATGGACAAAGCATTTCTTTGGTTTGTAGTAGTGCTGAGGCTGTTGAAACTTTTTTTTCTCCATATTAGACTATTCTAGGGTACAGTTTTGTCACTTCATTTCATTTTAAGTTTTTTTCCCCATTTCTTGTTGGAGAATTGATCTTATTCACTTGTGGGTCTCTGGTTGTTGTAAAGTTGACACTTTTCATGGCTTTACCATGTTGTATCCAGTTTTTTTGGGGATGTGTGTGGTGGTATAACAAGTATGTTTTGTTTGAATTTTTTACCTGTGTTCCCTAGAGTCTTTCTGTTGGTCTGTATTCTTTTAGTTTCATGAGCCTACTGTTCTAGATTGGTGAAGAGTGTTTCACCTTTTTCTGTGATTACATCTTTGTCTTAAGTTCATTTATGTTTTCCTTACTAGAACCTAATGTCTTTCAGCTTAAGAATTAATTATTTGTATTTCATCTGCTGCCTAAGTTGCTTCCATGGAAAACAGGTTATGAAAGTTTCCTTACAGTACATTTTCATTGAAATTTTTTTCTACCGGTCAGTCCTTTAGTACGTGCTTTCTGCCTTTCCCATTTATTTACATCTAGCTGTTTCAAGGCTGTGTTTCTTTGACAGACAAATTCAAGTTTACAGAAATAACTTTTTTGTTTCTTTTGTTATACTGTAATTCATCTGATGGGTTTACTGCAGATTATAATCATTAACTGCTAATTAGCTCCATGGTGAACTCTTGAGTTTGATTTCCTCGGTATTCCTTTTTGAGGAAGCCAGTTAACTAGACATTTACCTAGTTGCCCTGGAAAGAGGCTGTTGTGCTTGGTGGGTTACCTGATTAACATAAAAAATCCTTCAAACTTGGCACTTTTTGGATGTTTCAGGGTTCTTGGAGCAAACTTTTATGTCAATTTTCAAAGATAAATGGAGTTGGGCTAACAGAATCAATATTCTTAAAAGAAATCAGTCTGTATTCAGAAATCATTTTTTCTTGTACTTTCAGCTAGAAATGGGTCACTCATTATTTCTGATGTATAAATTGCTTGTCTTTTATCACAATAGGGCCATAGGAGACTAGTCCAGAATACTAAACATTTGCTGTAATCCATAAAGAGACAAAATTAATTTGTTTCTTTCCTTTGTCCTTTGACACTGCTTTTTGGACCCACAGACTTTCTGCAGTTTAGATATTTTGTTTCTCTCTCTCTCTGCATCTTTCTTCCATATCTACACTCACCCACACCTGCTTTGTTTCATATGTGCCATAGCAGGGCCCTTAAAAGAAAAGTACTGAAGAGATCATCTTCCCCCAGCATTCAGTGGCAAGTGTAGAACAATCCAGTAAAAAAGAAGAAATGTCACACCAAAAAAAACAAGAAACACTGAAAAGTGCCAAAACTGTAGGAGAAACAGTCTGAGGCGATGTCAAAGGCTTTTATTCAATACTCCACAAAAAACTCAATATAGCATAAAACATGAACGCCATTAACCAAACTGCGTTTTCGTCTCAACAAAGTGACTTCATCAGATAACCAGTAAATCCATCATTAAACTTTTAAATACTCAAATACAAAACTACCAATCACATACATTCCTCCATTAAACTATTACTTAAAAAAACAGTACCTAAACTTTTCATTCATTCAAATACATAGTAAATACTATGTTATGGGTGGACAAAATTTTATTCACAATTAAACAATCTGAACATACAAAAATGTAGGTTTACCTACACCTAAAATTAATATTATAAAACCTTATAAAAAATATTTATTTAAATAGTTTTTTATTATTACTAAAACTTGGCTGTTTTAAATAGGAATATTTGAAAATAAGCATAGCCTGCCATCTGCTGGACAAAATATTTATTACTGAACCAATTTTTTTTTTTTTTTCAAATAGATTTTTATTTGATTTTACACAACACAACTTAAAGTATAAAACAGAAGTTCAAGAATCTCACATGGAAAATCAAATATCATGTGAACTAAACAAAATAATAATATACAACTAACAGTGCTACTAATATAAAAACTATTTACAAAATGTACAAAATGCTGCTAAGATAAAACAAGTCTTCATATATATCAAGATTATATATAAAGTTAAATAATTTACCTTTTGTTTGCTGTGTAATGAAACAATGTATAAAATCAAAAGGCCAAGTTGTCTGAATAAAATTCAGTAGGAACAAAAAGAAAAGAATTGTTACACAAAATAATACTCCAACACATAGCAATTAGGACCTACTGAAGATCTTGATGAATGATTGAAGACAATCTCACACATAATATTACTGAACCAATTTTTATATTTTCACTGATCTCAATTTTAAAAGTGGCACAATGGAAATATAGTCATTAAGCCCCGGTGGGGTACCTGCATCAAGGGTAACTTGCCACCATAGTTCTCTATATTCTAACCTCTCTTCCCATAAACCACCCCTTACATCTTTCTTAACTTGTTCCAATACCATAAAATTAAATTTAGCATTGGGGCAGAGGTTGGTATGTTTATACAAAGCATTGGATTCTTTTCTTGTTGAAATCCCATATTTGTGTTGGTAAATCCTTCTTTTTAATAACCTTTCTGATTTACTAACATAAAAAGAATTACATTCTAAACATACCACTAAATAGACTATCCCCTTGGTATCACAGTTAAAATAATCTCCACTTTCTATCCATCTATGTTTACTTTCCAAATAAATTCTATATGTATTAATAATATTAACACACTGTGGGCAATGCCCACATTTGTATGTCCCTTTTCTTAACCTATTGGGCTTCCCAGGGGCCCTATACTCTAATAGATTTTTGAAAGACTGTGAATTCTTGTATACTATCTTACAAGGAAGTCCATTTATTTTGTCCAAGTCAGTCAATACTGTAAATCGATTCCATTCCTTTTGAACTATTTTTTTAGTAATATTGTTAAAAGCATTATATTCCAACACCAGGGCTTGTCTATAATCTAAGTATAGAACAATACTCATTTTTTATGGATAATGATTCTTGGCAGTGCTTTCATTGGAGTCTTGTTGGCAGATCTGTGGATGACCATCTGTAATTTTTTTACTGGCTACATCTTAGAGCTTGAAAGTCTTCTTCCTAAATCCATTTCCAGCAGTCTTGAGCTGTTCGCCCATGTCCAATCTTCTGGAAGTGCTGAAGAGTTTTCATGATCATATCTTCTAGACCTTGAGCTGTCTTTTGTGCATTGTAGTTCACTTTGTTGTATTTTATTTGTTGGATCATAAATCACTTAAAAAAAATAGCTGAAAACACATTTCACAAATAACAGAAAACTAAACGTTTCTAGACTGTTAAGTGCTGATACATTTTGTGTTTGCACAATAGTGGCTCAGAGTGTATTTTTTTTTCTGCAGTTGTGCAACAGTGAAGTTAGTAGATTTATATAAGGGGTGCAGGGGGGGGGGGGGGCTTTCCCCTGCAAAAAAACAACCTTGTAATTTGTCCTGTATGAAGTTTTCAGTGAAATGTGATTCCATGAAGTGATTTTTCAGCAACTTGTTTTAAGTGATTTTTTTTCAGTGATTTGTGATTCAGTGAAATAAGACTGTGTGTGTGTGTGTGTGTGTGTGTGTTTGAGTATATATAAAGTGTGTGTGTGTGTGTATATATATATATATATATATATATATGTGTGTGTGTGTGTGTGTGTGTGTGTGTGTGTGTGTGTGTGTGTGTATATATATATATATATATATATATATGTATAAAAAAATAGAAAATCCTACTAGGGCAGCTGAACTTTATTTGGGGTTAATCAGAGTCTCTTTAATTGATGGCAGGTGTGTGCCCAAGAAGACTGAATGCTGTAATTAAATCAAAAGGTGCTTCAACAAAGTATTAGTTTAAGGGTGTGCACACTTGTGCAACCAGCTTACTGTGTATTTTTTATATTTTTCCTCTAACAGATTCATTTGTTGTTCAATTGAATTGTACAGGTTATAGGTCACATTAAAGGTGGGAAATGTTTTGAAATGATTTATTGTGGTCTCTTTTTTTATATCACAAAAACCTGACATTTTAACAGGGGTGTGTACACTTTTTATATCCACTGTAATATGCTAGGCTAATGACCACCAGGGCCTTTTTAAGCCTAGCCATGCCTTCCAACCCAGTTGTGTCCCTGTGTATCATTGGAGTTTATTAGGAGAGGGTATGTTAGACAGGAAGTTTCTAGGTGTAGTTGGGTGGGGGATGTTAGTTTGGGCATTACTGTCTGCCTCTTTCTATCCGAAGCATGGGGGGTAGACCTGTGGTAAATTTCCAGTTTCCTATCCATTGTTCAAGGTTACACTTAATTGGGTTAGGGAATAGACACTGTTTCACATGGCTGAGGAGCCTATTCCAGGGCATGGGGAACCTTCTGAGACATGTATCTGTCTCACAAATTTGTCTTATTTATGTCACAAACAAAGTTTAAATACTTAGATGTAGTGGTCATGATGCTGTTCATTTTGCGGATGTGCAAAAGGTCCATCAGAGCTGGATGTGAGGATGCCTTGCATCCCAGGCATAGTTCACCTCTCTGTAACCTGTAGGAGACAGAGCTTTAAGGCAATCTGTGTAAGATTTATATATCCTGGAGTCTCCTGGTAAGGAACCTTTGTGGGTGTTCCAGCTGTTGCATATGTCTGGTCAGGTACATGCCAGAGGGATATTATACTCAATGATGGGTCTCTAAAGTGGAAGTCTGACAATCTGACCTAGATGCCATGCCCTTATTTACAAATTTGGCAACATGGAATGATTTTCTTACTACTGTGGCCACATGTTGCTCAGAGGCAGGATTACTGTCTACATATTTTCCCAGATCCCTCACTATCAGTTCTACTCATAGGGGTGTTTTATCGATGGACTAATTAGTCTGTATGGCAGTTTTCTCAAAAGGCACTATAATGTATTTTATGGCATTGAGTTTTAGTCTGTGACTTTGGAACCAGTCATTTTTCTGTGTTAGACCATCTTGTAAGATATGTGTCATGCAGGAATCTATGATAGCTCACAATTTGCAGTCATCTGCAGACTTGGTTAGCCCAAGGCCCATGACATTAGCCTTTATTTTCAAGAAGTAGGTACCAAATAGGAGCGGTCTCAGCATGGCGCCATGAGGTACCCTGCTAGTGACCTGTCGCTTAGTGGATGTATCACCAGTCCTGACTTCTGGCTCCTGTCTTTGAACCAGCAGGCAGTCCAGTGAGTTATGTAGGGGTTTATGCCCAGGTCAGTGAGTTTGTCAACTATACCTGAGTGGGGTATTTCATATGACTTGGCCGGGTCCGGGTAGGTGGTATGCACCTTTTTCCCTCATCCATTTGCCTTATTACCTTCTCAAAGAAGTTCACCAGATTTAGTAGGCATGACCTTCCTTTGACAAATCCAAACTGTCTTGGAATCAGTGTCAGAAGGTTGCATATGTCTTTGTTGATCATTTCCATGATAATTTGGTTCATGGCTTTGCACATCAGAGTAGTCAGACTTATAGGTCTGTAGTTTTTGGGGTCAGTTGATGGTCCACCCTCACAAAGTGGGATGACCATTGCAGTCCTCCATTCTTGTGGTACAGACCCTCTTTTGAAGCTATAGTTAATAAGTGACTCAAGTGATCCTGATAGGTCATGTTTCAAGCTATTTAGGATACATCCTGGAATGTTGTTAGGGCCCATTATGGCTGAGTTTTTGGCCTTAGTTTTCTATTTAGTTTAATTTAATTAGTTTCTGTTTAGTTTAATTAGAGATTCCCTGTCATTATGGGAGTTGCTCTTCCTGATTTTATCCATGACTTTTTTCCTTTTGTTGTATAGTGTTTGTTTTTGGCTTACTTCTAGTAGGTACAGCAGCCTTTGTGCAGCCATTTGCATGGTTATGCAGGTTCTCTGTGAGCAATTCTGCATAAATTGCTGTGAACTCTGGTTTGGGAAGAGCACTGAATTTTGACAAACTATGACTTAATAGAATGTAGTTTATTTTGTGATGGTTCCTAAATGTTTCAGGGTTTGATGGGTTACAAAGCTGATTTTTATTTTGAAGGAGACAGCTTTGTGCACTCTGTATTAGTGAGTACCATATCCAGTATGTTTGAACCTGTGGTGGGTGTGCATACTATCTGGTCAAGGTTATTTGTGTTAAAGTCCAGGAATTATTGTGCCCAAGAGTATGAGGCAGTGTATGTGTTTCCTAGTCTATAGATGGATGAATAGCTAGTCCTCCCATGAAGAGGGTATTTGATTTAATGGTGAGTATCTTCAGTAGGTCTAGCTATGAGCTATGGGATTATAGGGACATATAGGGTGGCCTATAGCTTATTAGAACATGGTATAGGACTTTGTCTATTGTGATTTGCACGTGAATAAATTTCAGGATACCATCATGTTTAACCAATGTAGAGTTATGCATGTTTCTAATACAGATCAAGACACCTGCACCTTTTGTCCCTGTCTGTGCAGCTGATGGTGTAAATGTGTGTGTGTGTGTGGGGGGGATACTGTAGCTTTGCACTGCTGCAGTACTTTTCTGCAGATTTAAACCATGTCTTGGCAACACCACAGATATATGTATTCTCCACAGTGAGAAGAGCTTGTAGGGTGTGAGGTTTCTTGTTTGGGCTGCTAGCATGGAGCAGTAATACGGTTACATTTCTTTGGGATTTATTGGCTGTGTTTGGTTTGTCAGTTTGCCATTGCCTAAAAAAGGCTTGTGGGGGTGGATAAGTTTGTATCCAATTTTTTGAGCCTAGGGTCAGCTGGTGTAGGCCATCCTTTGTAAAGCAATGTGATCTACCATGTACTTCCATGCTGAGAAATGTTGAATCCTACTGGCAAGACACCAGAAACTAAGCCAGTTATTGAAGTTCATTTTTTGTTCATGCTGTGCCGGGTAGAGTGCTGCTCAGTGCAAGGCACATGCCTGAGGCACATATTCAGAAAACTGAACAATGTCTCTCTTCATATAGTCCAGAGAAGTACATCTCAGACTTTTAATGCCCACATGGACTGTGACAGAGTCATACTGGTACCTGTAGTGCAGTAACCTGAGTGTGTGTATAACTTGGGGGATCCTGGATCCAGATAACCATTTATCTTCTCCTTGCTCAGTCTGGTGAGTGGGGCATTTGTGTCATACAATGGAGTCCCCTGTGATAAGAGTCCTGGGTAATCTTTTGGCTTGCTTTATGGCTTTGCTTTTGGGACTACACTGGGTGTAGGCATTCATGTGGTTTCCTGAGGAGAGGCATTGCCGTTTATAGGTTTAGAAGGTCATTGCAGTTCAGTAAAATTGCTTTTTAGTGTCTCAGCATAGGTTGGTTTATGTGTGTGTGTATTGGATATTGGACATCTTGTGCATAGTGAATGTAGCTTTTGTGTTCTTGACAACCTTGTTTGTATGCAAGATTTTTGCCTCCAGTGAAATTGTGTGTATACATCTTGCATACTGTGTTTGTTTAGGATTAAATGTTTGTCTGTGAACATGAGACAATTGCTATATTGTCTCAGGATGCCCATTTCTACAAAGCTGGCCACAAAGACATTTAGAAGTTGCATATCCATGTTGTCCCAACCTGTATTTGGATGCTACTATAGGTTGTAGACTGGGTTATTCAGAGGTCTCCTTGGGTGGTCTCTTGGGTTTACCACTAGACTAGGTGAGATTGTGTTAAAATTTGATAGTGCAGTTTAATGTGCAAACAACCTGCTCTAAACTCATCTCTTCACAGTGTCTTTGTTTCAGCTACATTAAGTTACAGGTTTCAGTTCTAAGAGAAATTTTGTAGAAAAAATTTACTTTCTGTGTGTTTTTGTATGTACAGGGCACTGGTGACCTCTTGATGTAATAACACATTGCTTGCGAGTATAATGCTACAATGAAACAACTTAACCTACATTGGCAAGGCAGTTTCATGTGTTAGGGACCTTTAGAATGATATAAAGGCAAAATCAACAAATAAAGCAGTAGCACTCTACAAACAATTACCTGAAGTGCATAATAAGACCCCCTCATAGTCTTTTGAAGACCCAAGCATTTGTGAGCTCTAGGAAAATGAGCTGGAGACAATTTGTAGTAAGGGAAATTTACTTAAGTCCAATACTGGTATGCTCAGTGCGTACTTAGTATTATGAATATATGGAAAACAAAAACAGTGGGTGGGAAAGTACTTAAATAGAAAGTAAATAAATAAATACATAAAAAAACAACAAAGAACAGAAAAACTAGTAGTCTTAAAACTTCGTTGATAAACTCAGTCACAATAATTTCCAAAAATTATGAAACCCGGGTAGTGTTCCAAAGCAACAAACCTTTATTCGTCACAGTCTAGTGATCCTCAGTAACAAAAAATCAAATATACTTTACAATGTTAAACACATCAGGTTTTATACACTTAGCAGTATGTGTAGAAAGTATATGTATTGTGTAATTTTAAACCAGCTTATTCCAGGCAAACAATATAAGCAGGAGGCAGATCACAGACAGACATTCCAGAATGTGACAGAGAAGGTTCTCAATTATTGGGAGTCCATTCAAGAGAGAAAGATTCAGAAAATGAACAGAAATCAAATGGATAAAGATGATCTACAGTGTCTCATGAAGCATAGATCCAGAAGGGGAGGTGAAAAGGATGGCAGAACTACAGGAGATGTTTTAACAGGAGAGCCAGCAACAAGGTAACACAGGCACCTACAGTTATCACCCGTAATACCAATAATAATGATGCCAGTAATGCCAACAATAATTACACTGACAATAATTTTGACAACAACAATCTGAATTTTCAGACTGGTAATGCTGGTGGTAGGAATGAACAGGTTTTTCACGACATGAATACACCCACAAGACCAGACAGACAAATGGAGGACTGACAGATGGCATCTCATACCCCTTGGATCCCACAGACAAACATGAGAGAATACCAGAATCCTGCCCAGCCACAATACAACCCCCCTCCAGGGCTCATATCACCAGAGCCCAGTACACATGACCAGGAATTGTCACCACAACAATTGGGTACAGCTCACTGAGGTTCCAGAGAGAAGAAGCAAACTGCCATCTGAACCAGTGGAAGAAGGACCAGAACAACTGGAGGAGAAAGCAATGGACAGGGGTGAGAGAGTTGAGGTACCTACGGAACAACCACTTCTACCCATCAGGGCCACAAGCTTGTAGACGGAATTAGCCCCCAGGCTCTGGAATCATTCAAAGAAAACACTGACAGACTTAAATAATAAGTGCTTAAAGGAAAACCTCACCCTAGAACTAAAAAAAGCTTCCCCCCCCCACTCTATCTTTGTTTCCTGACCTATTTTAACACCTCAGAATCACTCTACATGCTTTATTTGTAATTTTAGCCTGTTTTTTTACAACATGGCCATCAGTGGGACTTGATATATTAACGTGGTCTTGTACTCCCTCAGCCCTTTCTCTTTGTATAACTCATGCAAGACATAAGGAGGTAACTTTGAATTCCCATGCCACTGACATATAATGGAATTTGGAAGGGTGACTTATTTTCTTTACTTTCTGTAAAAGGACTGCTTCTTTTCTGTCTTTAATCACATTCATTTATGTTTGGCTCAGACCTTGTTTTATACTATACTTAAGTTATCCAGCTACAGCTAGAAAAGTAACTAAATTGCAGGTCTTTGTTCAGGGTTTTCTTTGGTAGTCTGAGGAACTGATTCTGCAAGGGTCTCTCAGTGCATTGACAGTTTTAACACCTCTGCAGTAGTGTGGGGGGAGGGGACTCTCAATTCCTTTTGAACTACCAAAAAAAAAAAAAAAAAAAAAAACACTGAAAAAAGATCTGCAATTTTGTTGCTTTTCTGGCTGTAGCTGGATAATTTCTAAGTATAGTTTTAAATAAAGTCTGAGCCAAACATAAATGAGGGTGATTAGAGACAGAAAAGAAGCAGTCCTTTTACAGAAGGTCAAGAAAATAAGTGACCCTCCCAAATCCCGTTATATGTCAATAGCATGGAAATTTAGTTACTTCCTTATGTCTGTCATGAGTCATACAAAGTATTATAGGAAAGAGAAATGGTTGAGGGGAATACGAGATCACAAATACATCAAGCCCCATTGGTAGCCATGTTGTGTAAAACAGGCTAAAATTAAAATAAAACACTTTGTGATTTTGAGGTGTTAAAATAGGTCAAGAAAGAGAGAGAAAAAACTTTTAGTTCTAGGGTGGATTTTTCCTTTAACAGAGGACTTTCATTCATACCTCGCCAAAGGAGCAGTGAGACACAGACCATCATTGATTTAAAATGTATGTGAGGAAGTTGAATTTGAAACTTTTCTTTCACAAGAAAAACAGCATGGATGAAGATAAACCCATCAAAGAAAAAATTAAAAGACCCAGTAGTTTTTTTGCCGCCACTGTATCCTACACTTGCAGCCTTCGACACAAATTGTGAGCTCGACAAAGGAAAGGCTCTCAAAAAAACACCAAAACATAAGTTTTGTAATATTTCAAAGGAAAAGTTTCAAAGGAAGAGATATTAGCACGTAGAATTTGAGCAGTGATAGAACTAGACATGTTAGGAAGGCTGACAAGGGTGGGAGCATACTAGTTAAAGATATTGACAGTTATATAGTGAAAATAGAGAACATGCTGAACACCCAAGTTTTGTTTTAAACATTCCTCTGAGGAGGTTAAAACTGCATATGTAGAGTGGAAAGATAAGCTGACCACAGTGTTTAATGAAGACCTTAGTAGTGAAAACTTAGTATTTAAACACTCCTTACCCCAAGTTACCTTGTTTTTTTTTTTTTTTTTTTTTGAGGTTCCCAAACCCCATAATAATAGGGAAGGTCCACCTTACAGACCTGTTATTGCAAGTGGAGGTTCCATATCAGAGGGCACTGCCATATACTTAGATTTTATTTTACAGCCTCTTGCTGAAAATAACTCCTCTTTTATTTTAGATTCACTTGATTTTTTTAAGAAAAATAAAAGAAGTTTATGTGAATGAATAAAGCATATTGGTAACTATTGATGTTCAAGTCCTATATACTGTTACCACACATGTACTATATTGAAGCAGCTACAGAGGCTTATAATAGAAATAATAATGCTACACAAGGAAAAAGTGAACACTTGGGAAAGCTAATAGACTTGGTGTTGAGTTACAGTTTTTTCATTTTCAATTGCCAGGCTTACAAACATATTATGGGGATAGCAAGGGGTGCAGCTGTGGCCCCTAGCCTGGCCAATGTAGCCGTAGGCAAGTGGGAGGGGGGATTTGTGCTGCAAAGTGAATACTGGAGATTTATAACCAGCTTCCTTCGCTTTATTGATGATGTATTCATTGTCTGGCAAGATGAGACGTCTAAACTCACTGAGTTCCACTACATCAGTAACTCCACCTCCTTCCTGAAATTTACCACTTCCATCAGCTCAGTCGGTGCAGTTCCTTGATATGACTGTCAGAATTGATAAAGACAGAAGAAGATTATTTAATAACTTTTACAAGAAACTAACAAGAGTGAATTACTTAATTCACAGAGACAATATCCATCCAGTAATAACTAAACACAGTGTAATAAAATCACAAGGCTACATTAGCATGCATTAACACAGATTTGGCCCCTTTTCTGAAAAATTTGAATGCTCTTGAAAATGATTTCTTAACCAGAGGATATGAATCAGACATGTTACATATGATCCTGGATCCCATTCTAAAACTTAACAATGACACTATGTGGAATAGGCCTTTTGGTAGAATTATGCAATCAGGACACCCTAACACAAAAGAAGAGAAAAGTAAGGTCAGTTGCATTCTAACTTCTATCTGTGATTTCAAGACAATTAAAGCCATTATTAAGGAGAACTGGGCCATCTTCACCGACAATCCGCAGCTTGTAGGGGTTTTAGGAGAACACCCTACTTTTGTGTATTAAAAGAGCAGGAGCGTACTTAGCAGTATGGAAGAGAAAATTAAAGAACATCAGGATAACATGAGCACTAAAATCTGTGGGCCACATTACCGCACTTACTGTGAGTACTTGATGGAGTGCGACACCTTTGAGTGCTTCTATCTTAAAAAGATGGTAAAATCTTCAGCAGATGATAACTTTAATACTGAAAAAGTTGTATATAGGTAATTACTGCCCTGCATTTTATGTGAGTAAGACTATGAATAAACTGAAAAGGAGGATTTCAGGTCATCTTTCTGACATCAGACATAAATGTCAGAGGAACACCTTATCCAGACACTTGTTAGAACACCCCAGACATTCTGGTTTTAAATTTATCATTCTGGACTGTGTGAATATAGGGGATGCAGTGATGGTTTGGAGAAAGAAGAATTGTGCTGGCAGCTGAAATTAAATGCATTGAGAAGACCAGGACTTGGCTACTGTTGCTCTATTAAGAGTGTGTTGAATTTATGTAAGCTGCCACACAATCTGCAAAGGTTTTTCTTAGGGAATTTGTGGGGAAATGTTTTATGTACTAAAGGAACCAAATATACTAAAAGTAATACAACGTGATGTATAGAATGTGCATAAATATATATATATATATATGTTTAGGTACTTTAACCTCATTTCTGATTTGGTTAGATTTAGTACACTCTTGCATCACACCAGAGTTTTAAATGGTAGATTCAAAACACATTTTTATGCTGCTGTTACCATCAAGTTTTGATATAATTCCCCCAGTCAGCATACTAGTGAACACTCATGCACACATCTGCACACTTTTTTACATTACATGTTTACTTCTTCCACTATACTCTGTATTTTTGTGTTTTTTTCCTACTGGTTTTCATTGTATAAACATTTTGGGGGGGGGGCAGTAAACATGAAAACTGTCATGAGAGGTGTTTTTCTCTTTCAACTGCAATACACTGACATTTTTTCTGAGTTGTAATTAACCATGCACACTAGTACGTATGGATGGATGCTTATTAGATATTATTATACAGATGGATATTTGTATTTACAGTGTTCTAATTAGTTAATGTCTATGGTTAGATAGCTGTGTGCTGTTGTATCAATCTAGTTGGCTCTTTTTACTTATCTACCTATGTATATGATTTTAGTACTTGTCACAGACCTGATGAAAACTATTGCATAAGTTAGCTGAAAGCGATTTTAGTTAAAAATCAGTCTTTTTATATGTATGCTATGCTTTTCTTAATATCTGATTTTGGAATATGGGTTGCAATTAGGTAGTGTTTTCCTTAACTAGGATTTAGTTTGATCTAATCAGTAGTAGTGTGTGGGGGTACTTGCTGTTGTTAAATGCAGTTTTACAGCCCTGTTTATATTGTTTGCCTGGAATAGGCTGTTTTTAAATTAAACAATACATGTATTTTTCACACCGACATCTAATTGTATAAAACCTGATATGTTTAACATTATAAAGTACATCTGATTTTTTGTTACTGAGGATCACTAGTCTGTGATGAATAAAGGCTTGCTGTTTTGGAACACTACGTGGGTTTCATGATGTTTGGTAATTATCATGAATGAGCTCATCAACAAAGTTTTAAGACTACTGTTTTTTATTTTTTGTATTTTTTCCTCAACACTTGTGTTGGGGAGGTTGGAACTAGACAGATTCCTGTGCTTGTTCATTTTTTAAAGTACTTAAATAGGTTACACAACAGACACAACAGATTATAGTAATAAAAGAGGGGAAGGAGGGACTTTGGAGTCATATCGTTGTAAGGGCGGAAGTTTGAGACATAACCTTTTAAAACCACAGCAAGAGAGGGTATTTATTTTTATGGATATACGGAAAACAGTTGGTGGAAAAGTACTTAAATAGGTTACACAACAACGAATAGCAATGAAAGAGGGGAGGGAAAGACTTAAGATATTGTATTGTCATAAGGCGTGGAAGCCAGAGAGACAGCCTTTTAAAACCACAAGACAGGGGTGGGCAGTTAGCATTATAGCTATATGGAAAACAGTTGGTGAGAAAGTACAGACTATTTTTTTTTTTTTTACATGACAGACCATTGTTTTTATTTTCCATAAAGCCATAATACTAAGTGCCCACCAAGCAAACCAGTATTGGACTTGAATAAACCTCCCTTACTACAAATAAGGGCACTAGAAACAGTCTTTAACTACAGCCTCTGGACAAGGTTTGCCCCAGAGGGATGGAGGATTACAACAGTTGTTCCTCTACACAAGAGGGACCCATCAGTTAACCCAGGGAACTACAGACCCATAATCTTGACTGGTCTTATATGCAAGTCCATGGAGAGAATTATCATGGACCTGACCAATAACGACATAGGAAGTCTCCAAAAACTGGACCAGACCCACTTTGGCTTTGTCAAACTTACCTGTTTAGTCTGGTGAACTTTTTTGAGAAAATCACCAGGGCCACGGATGAAAGTAAAATGGTATACACAACTTAACCAGATATGGCCAAAGCTTTCAAAACAATCCCCCCACTCAGGGATAATAGATAAGCTTACTGAGTTAGGCTTAAACCCCTACATTGTCATATGGATAGCCAATTGGCTTACTGACAGGACACATTGTCCATGGATGGAGGTAAAACTGTACACACAGCTTAACTATACATGGCCAAAGCTTTCAACACTGTCCCCCACTCTGGGATCATAGATAAACTTACTGAGTTTAGGCATAAACCCCTACATTGTCAGATGGATAGCCAACTGGCTTACTGACAGGACACATTGTCCAGATATGTGAATCCACTTCCAATAAGAAACCTGTTACTAATGGTGTCCCACAAGGCTCAGTCTTGGAACCCCTCCTGTTTGATATGTACTTCTCTAAAATGAAGGTCAGTGTTGGAGGGCCTCTGGCTCACCAGGTTAGCTGAGGACTGTAAACTGGGAGCAATCACTGAATCCCCAAAAGATGTTGATGTCCTATAAACAGACCTAAAAATGAGAAACAATTGGTGCCAAAACCATGGTCTGAGACTCAATAATAAAGAATGCTTAATCATACCCTTTGGTAAATCAGGTATCACTGTAGATTATAGTATTGCTAGCACACCCCTAAAAGATAGACCCAGTGGTAAGGGACCAAGCAACACAGTAACCTAAACTTTGACTACCAGGTACCTGCCTTAGTGAGGAAATCCTTCTGTGTGTCTCATCTTATAAGTAAAGGCATGGCATAGTGCCATTGTACTTGGCCCTCATCAAGTTCAGAATCGAGTACAAATGCATGTTCCTATCCAGGCATTTGCATAAAATAGAGCAGCCCCAGAGATTTCTCACTAAAAATGCAAAGCACAGGACATGTGTTATACAGATCAACTAATGGCCCTATCCCTTTACTCTGTTTCATATCGTTTATTGAAAGGGAATTTGTGCCTGATCTACAAGACATTCTTTGATCGAGCCCTGATGAAAATGTTATATATTAGCAAAAAAGAAAAATGGGTAGATGGATGGAGAACTATTAATTCACTCCTGGAGTACTTTCCATGTCCATTGTAGACTGAGGCAGTCTGTTAAATGACTCAGTGCTCCAACTTCTAAAGACCTGCAACCCTGAAACTATCCCATCCTATATCTGGGGAATTAAGATATAATATTGTCATATCCTGATTATTATTGGCTAAGCTTGTAAAGACTCTTGTCCAATTAGCCTAGTAATCGCCTATGAACCTGTCAGACAAGAGGGGACAGGGTGGGTCTTTGAAGCCATATTACCTTAAGGGCGGAAGTCCGAGACATAGCCTTTTAAAACTACAGCAAGAGAAGGGTGGGTACTTATTGTTATGGATATATGAAAAACAGTGGGTGGGAAAGTACTTAAATAGGTTATACAACAGACAGTAACAGTGAAAGAGGGGAGGAAGGGACTTTGGCTTCCATCCCTTATGGTAATTTGACTTCCAAAGACACAGCCTTTGCGCTGGGAAAAAATTCAAACTGGAGCTCTAGTCCTATGGTTAAAATTTCAGAAAACGTTAGTTTAGTGTTTCAGTGGGTGTGGGGCAGACACCAATAATGGGGAAAACCCAGTAGCAAGGTAAACAGAAAGACATTGGAATGCAATTTTAAGGAGGTATGTATAGTTGTAAAAAGTACTTGAGTACAAATCCTAGAGCAGAATTCACAGTAGTGCCACTACTACAATCCCACCCCAGATTAAGGAACCAGACTTAATTCTTTGTTTTCTTTATCACTGCTGTTTTTCACTACCAGATATATAATTTCCTGCCTTTCTCTGTCTTCCTTCTCATTATCCATAACATGCTGATGAAGCAGGCTTATTTATGAGCCATTGCAAATTCTGTTATCTTCAGTCATCGTCTCCCTTACCAGCTTATATGGGATAAGGTCACACTCTGTGTGAAGAGGAAGGAATGTCCCACTTATTTAATTGATATCTGTCATATCCTATCCCTTTCCACTAACTACAGTTTAAATTATTTTCTTCACAGGCAGTAGAAAAGAAACTTCACACAACTCCTATTTTCAACTATTTTACTTTTTTTTTTTACTCTCCAGCCCCTACGCCTCTCTGCTAATGAACCACAATTTTAACTCACTTAACCATATTACAGAATGCGTAAATGTAAATAAAGTACATCTCTAAAGATTACACTGTATTGGAATCAGCTGATAAAAATATCATTTGACTGTAAGTAGTACTGCTTATATAAATATTGCTTTTAGCCTTTGTCTTTTGTATAAAAATGGTCTTCTGGCAGAGTCTGAAAATTTTCCATTACAGATTTGTGTGTGTACGCATTCATTATACATTATGTACAATGTTTCTTTTTAGGTTTTCAAAGTGTGGCCATGTGTGAAGACACTTTGCTTAGAAAAGAATATCCAGTTGAAGTGGGTCCATCTTTGTTTACATGCCTTTATTGACCGCACTAATGACTGCTGCTCTCTCTTGGTTAAGTTAGATTCAGGCTGCTGACATAGAATTTTATCTCCTGATAATGGACTTTTTGCATAGCCCAGGCTGGCTTACCTTCAAATGTTTCATGTTATATGTTTATCTGTATCTCCTTTTTTTTGTTACTGATTACCTTGCTACTAATTTTCCTCTGTTATACAAGCTATTAGCATGGCTGATGTTCTGGTGTTTTTTCATTGCTTCTAGTACATTTAGAATATTTGATTTTCTCCTCTTCACAGAAGGACCCCTTTTCCTATGTGTTGTTCAGTTTCAGCATATTTAACTGCGTATGTGATAGGAAGAACTAGCAATAAAACTAGGCTTCACTCAGTACAGCATTCATATGCTAGGTTATGACAACTGTCACCACCTAGATATGGAGACCTATCTTTAGTGTGTTGTCCCAGATGGATGTCCTGCTTACTGAGTCTTCCCTGAATTTTTAGTGGTTATTTTATTCTTCTCTAGATGCTCTATTATAGGATCACAGGTAAATTCTAGGCTGCCAGCCTGCAGAGTATTGCAAGCCTGGCTATTAACCAGACTTCCCAATCAAACCCTGCACTTTGTATCTATGAGGTGAAGACCTTAACCATAATGCCAACTTCTCTCCTGCTTGGAAACATTTATGATAAACTTCTGTACACCTCAACCACTCTCTCCCAGAAAGTGTCAAATGGCTCAGTGGTTGCTTACAAACTAAGCCAAGAGACCACCACAATATTTTTTTAAATGAAATAAGCATAAATGCATCCAATAAGATAAAAAAAGAGAAATAGACACACACACACAGATGCATCTTCTAAATGTTTATTCCATGCACGGGTCCCCTCAATTTATCTATGGTATGATCCCAGTTATTCTTATTAGGGCTAATGTATAACTATCGACCAAGGGGAGTAGGTAAGGCCAATCTGTATTTAAATGAGATAGGTTATTTCAAGCACAAAAAGGGAAATTGTTGAGCATAAAATGGGCTACAAGAGCAGCTAGCCTAATACTTGCTTATGAACTTAAGCAGCGCTACCAAAAGTATGTGTACTCGGAACCTGTTTAAAATCTATTAGTATGGCAGGTGTTCTGGTGTTGATGTTTTTTCATGTATCTCATTAATTTGCCTGCTGTTTGAAGTTCGTTGTTTTCTTTCACTCTCGCACATGCGGACACACACGCAGACACACACGCAGACACCCACCTGTCGATCCACCCAAAAGGTGTTGCTGCTTGTTTTGCAAAAATAGCTCAGGATTTAGAAGGAAGGTAAGTAACTAATTTGTCCATTTATAATGTATGTCAGGAAATTAGAGAAAGGTTGGACTTGAGTACATTTATATGTATCATAGGTTCATAGGCATGTACTTGGCTAATGGCCCTGGAGCCTTTACAAGCCTAGCCCATAGGATTACCCTGGCATCATGCCAGCCAACCTTAGTTCCTAGTGCCTCTGTCGAGTAGAGCCACTGGAGTGATTCCCAGGGTGAATTTCTATTTCCTATCCACTCATCAAGATTTCTCTTGAAGAGCGTCAGTGAGGTGCTCTGCTTGAAATGTATGGGAAGTTTATTCCATAGCATGGGCAGTCTCTGGGTTATGAACCTGTCCCTCCATCATGTTCTGTTGATTGTGGTAATGAGGTTGAGGTCTCTGGAGCATGTGGTGCAGAGGGATTGGGATTTCTTTAGCGCATGTCCCTCAGATGTGGGTAATCTTACCCTACCTTTTCGCAAAATACGTGCTTTTTAACCTGGTGACTATATGTTCCAAAGATGTATGCCTGATGAGTTTTTCTTTTGAATGTACTTTTGCAGTACATCTCTCACTATTTTTTTAAATAACATATATCACATTATTGTGTTGTTTGTAAGTCATCCATAATTCAGTTATTTATTTATTAAATTGTGAATTTTGTTTTATTTATTTATTTAGCAAAAGAGTGAATCATTTGTGTCACCACTGTCATCTGTATCGTCTGAGGTATTTTGCTTTATTTTCTTTTGTAAATGTTTACATTACAGTTCATTGATTCATTCAGTTCTAATGTCTGAAATGTGTTTACATAAAACTGGATATTGTAGTTGTCTGTAATATGGCAATCATTTGTCAGGCTAACTTTTCTAAAATATTTACCTAATCAGAAAGCTGAGCCTGAAAAGAGCAACCTACTGAAAGGATTAACATAAACACCTGCATTTGTATGTGGAGGAAGCTTTGCATCCCTTACTTCTTATGAACTACATTCTGTTACCACCATAGTAACAACATTTTTGTTTGCAGCATTCTAAGAGTTGGTTTGTACATTTAGTCATTTTGTTTGTTTCCACAAATTTTAAGCAGATATACTAACAAAAGGCTTTGGAGCAGGCCCCAAAGTAGTGCTTTGTTATAAATGTAACTGCAGTTCTACATACATTTGCTTATTGTGTTGCTTTTTGAAATTGTTTTCAAGAATGTGAAGTATTTAATCATCATTGTTTATCAGCAGGCAGTATTCTCACATCTTATTTTGCCGAAATATGTCTCTCTATACCACATTTAACTGAGTAGTTTTGAAGTCTGTTTGTCAGTATTTCCTCAGTCATACCCTTTAAAACAGTAAATGAGAAGGTCACTGAAAAACCAACCAGTAAAAACAAAATGAAAAATCCAGCCAAGCTAGAACTTCCACTGAGCGACCTCCCAAACCTCTTGTATCAGAGGCACATGTGATATATGCAAATGACCCTTATGAACATCAGGTGTTTCAGCTAATTGGCGATTCTGAATGCCCATGACTTGTTTCGCCATTTTAATGGACAATTTCAGGCCAATAAAGCCAAACCCCACTAGCTATGGATATGCATATTTTCACCTTGTTATGACCTTGTCATCATAGCACAAGCAGAGTGTTTGAGTAAGCATAAGAAACACAAGGCTGTTCTACCCCATTGATGTCCATTATCATTAGGATCACTGCAAAAATATCCCTTCTCAAAAGGAAGTCATTGTTCAGATGAGGTGGTAAGGAGCTGTGCAGCTGGAGCTGAAGATGTCTTGGGTCAGAATGTTTTATTTTGCCATATAGTTACTGCTTTCTTAAAACTTTAATAATACCAACATTAATTTCCATTATGTCAGCACCATTGCCATCATATTTGTATGATTCAAATGAAACTTCAGCAGCAGTCCTTTTTCTGTAATCAGACCGACTAAATAGTTTTCCACATTATCCTTCTTCATGTTTACCAGTATATTCATTGACTATTTTAAGCAGAATTTCTGAAATATTTGTTTCATTCAAATAAATTGCACCAGTTAGTGATGTGGATTTAATCACACACAATGTAATCTGCGATGTAAGGCCTTTTTTTAAGCAAAGCTTTATCATGTGAAAGTCATAGTCTTTATTCTCCATTCCTGTCAGGTTCCTAACCCCAGAGCAAAAATATTGAAGTAGTTTTTGAATAAATATACAGCTTTCTCTTGTGAGGTTTTGTCATTTGGAATAATGTTCACAAATTACATTATCATCATGAAGTCTTAATTTTTAGTTGCTACTTGTCTTGCAAAGATAGCTCAGGATTTGGAAGAAATTTAACTAATTTAGTCTTTGGTTAATCCTTCCCTTTCCCCTGTGAACATTAGATTTGATATTGTCAGTTTTTTAACTCTTCCTCACATATGGGTCCAGTTCTGATGCATCTGATCTGACTCATCCGTTAGCAAGCTCGTGGCAACCAAAAAGCTCTTGGATGCCTCCCCTTACCCACAGTGCATCTCTCCTCATTACCTCAGATCTCATTTGCCACTTTGTGAAGATGTGGTCTGATCAACAAGCTCTTGGTATCAGGTTATATTTTACTAGATATTTTTCTTTAATCTCTATTTTATCAGTTTTTGTCTGTAATTTGCCTCTTTCTCTTGTTGTTTAGAACCTTTTTCTTAAAAGTAACCACATTTCTACTTGGGTTACTTCCCTTCTCCCCTTCTTTCCTGTCAGTAACCAGTTAACTGTTTTTTTTTTATAGTTTACTCCCCTTTTCCCTTTACAGTTGAGGTAACTCTTCAACTGCTATCGTTTGTAGTTTTTTCTTCCCCTTCTGTTCACAAAAAAAAAAAAAAAAAAAAAAAACAATCTTTCTGCTGTTCACTTTTTTCTGTGAGTGGGTATATAACCGTAAAACTGGATAGTTGCAACAACCAAACAACCACCAAAGCTGGCTATGTGCAAAAAATGTCCCTGTTTTTATGTGGGGATGACAGGTAGAAAATTGAAAGGATCTTGGAACATGTAGAAGAGACATTAGGAGGGATGTTCAGACCAATGCACTCAACAAAACATAATAAAATGAATCCAGGTCACACATTTGAGTTTATGGTAGTGAGCCTTCTATTTGAAAGTGTTAGGGGAGGGAGTCTTTTAGATAAAATAGAATATGAAGAGCTTAAGCCACGGTGGTGCAGCGGTAGCACTGTTGCCTCACAGCGAGAGGTTCTCCCGTTCGATTCTTGGCTGGAGCGCCTTCTGTGTGGAGTCTGCATGTCCTCCCCGCGGTCAAGTGGAGTTCGAAAGACATGCGTAGAATGGGCGTGCCTTCGCTGAAGGTTGGGCGTTGACCTGGCACCCGTAAAAAATCTACTGCCAATCATTAACGGACCAGAGTTCCACTGTGGTAACCCCTAACCAGGAAAAGCCGAAAGAAGAAGAACAAGAATATGAAGAGCTTAGGTGCATCTTAATGTTGCAGACACATAAAGATTTTGGTCTGAATGACACTGTGCCTTTAAAACTCTACCTGAAGTCAAGGAGTTTGCTGCACTAATTGTTTGCCTTTAATGATTGGTTAATTGGTATTGCATTCTGTTATTTTAATCACTGTTTTTTTAGTATGTGATATGGTCTGATGAAGTGTAATACGAAAGCACTTACCTGTTATTATAGTGTTTTCTACAGCTTTGGTGGTGGTTGTTTCTATCCAGTTTTACTGTTGTGTTTGGTGGAATAAGGCATAATTATATGTATCAGTATCTCACATTTGTAAAATTAATATATATATATATATATATATATATATATATATGTGTGTGTGTGTATAAAAATTAATAAACTTTCTGTGAGGAGGGGTTCCCCAAAGGGATTTATCTACCAGGAAAGAGCTGAAGTACCAGCTGCCCTCTTGTGAAGCCTCTGAACTGCTTCTTCATGAGACAGCAAGAGTGAGAGTGGAAGTATGAGGGGGAAGCACAGCTTTTGAAATTGTCCAGATGTTATGTGATCCTATCTCGCCTACATTCTGACTGATGGGTTCGGAGCCGATCCCTCGGCTCCGACTCGGCACGCTTATGCCAAAGAGCGAAGTCTCTTATTGGCTGAGCTTACTATATCCCAGGATGCACCACTACCAGTCCCCCAGATCTCGTTTGCCGCTAACAAGCAAAGACGTGGTCTCGAGCTTGGCTGAGCTAAGTAGGGTTTTTCTCTTACTTTCCTGTCAGGAATTCCTTTAAAATTCAACAAAAGCTGTTTTAACAGCTATATCGTATTTTTGTGTATGATTGAAGTGTTTTCTGTGGAAAAACTTTGTGTAGTGATTGCGTTTGTCTGACTGGAGGTTACTTTTGGGTTGAAGGGCCTTCCCTTGTCAGCCGTTGTCTGTCAAGTTCCTTTTTATTTTAAAGGTTCTTGTATTCCTTGATCATACCTTTCTATTTGTGACAGTTCTTGATTCAAAGAAAAGAATTTCTCTGTGAAAGTTAGTGTGTCTTGTTTTTTTTACTGGTTATACACTGATTTGGTTGCCATTATGTCACAGGCTCCTAGGCCTTCAGGGTTTAAAAAGTGCACTAAGTGCAGTTTTAAAATGTCGATCACAGATGATCACTCTCTCTGTGTGTACTGTTTGGGCGCCAAACATTTGCAGGAGTCCTGTAGCATCTGTCACGCTTTTTCCTCGAGGGTCCTCCAAGAGAGGAAAAATAAACTTATTCTAAAAGGCCTTATTAAACCATCATTTGAAGAGGCATTGGCTTCCTCTCCTTCTCCTGCTAAAAAGAAAAGGGCGTCGGCTCCGACCAGTCCGTTGGAACCGACCGCCAAAAAACATAGACAGGCTTCTCCTTCGGCTCCACGGACTTCGGAGCCGAGGGCGGAACGGTCTGCCTCGATGCCTCCAGCCTCGACTCCTCTGGGTTCGGAGCCGTCGTCTGGGGCATCGAGAGGCGGGTCATCTTCATCGGCTCCACTGATCTCGGAGCCGATGAAGGTTGTCCGCTCAGACACTTCCTCCTCGGCGCCGGAGCCCTCTTCGGCACCGATGGAAATTGGTTTGGACATTCCTTCAGCGCCGATAATTGTAGAGTCGATTCGGAGCCGGTCCCCTAGTCCCTTGGAGCCGTTGGAGAGGCCTACTCGGACCCATTCGGTCTCTTCCAGGTCATCAAGGATGTCAGATTCGGACATAGACAGGGTGCTCCAAAGACTGTTCCAGTCCCCAGTCTTTCAGAAATTTGTTTCGGCTCCGACCCAATTGGCTTCGGAGCCGATAGCCTACTCCATTGCCATTCCTCCTCCGACCGCCGGCTCCGCCGGAGCAGGTGCTGATGGAGCCAGTGGAGATCCTAGGGTCGGCTCCGACCCTTACTCCAACCCCGGCCTTCGGGTCCGAGTTTAGCACACGGACTTCTTCGGCCGGACAGGGGTGACGTTGGGACCAATGCTGTCGGTTCCGAGCCTCCCTCTCGGTGCTTCGCCTTGGGACTTCCGTCTGCTATCATGGCTCGGGGACCGGACCCTCCCAGGATTCTGGGGTCCGGCTTTCAGAGCTATGAGGAGTGCCTTGGCCAAGTCTTCTTGCCATCTCTACGGCTTTACCGGCACCTTCCTGGGCATGGAGACTGGGTCTTTGGCAGTTCCCCTGTCTCTAGGCAGTGGAGCCCGGGCCTGAGGTTACCCCACTGGGGTTCCCTCCTCCTGAGGGTCTTTCGGAGTTGTCTTCAGAGGAGCCCCCAAGGAAGAGATCGTGCAAGAGGAAGCACGTGGACTCCCCCGATGAGTCTCTTACATCGGACACTGATCTTGATGATGCGGAGGGGTCCCCTAAGTCGTCCTCGGATGATGTCTCATTTGCAGACATTCTAGAGATCCTTAAGCAACGAGGCTGGAATTCCAAACCCCCCTCCGCTGATGAGTCGGTGTTCCTCAAGGCCTTCGGGGCTCAGCCCTCTGCCTCCAGGGTGTCTCCGCCCTTCGACGAGCTCCTGGATTTGGTTTGTCGGAGGGCGTGGGAACATCCAGATACTGTGGAACCAGTGCCTTCTCGCCCTAACAAATTTTTGTCTGCCCCACCCGAGAAGGAGTTCTTAAAAGGCGTGGCTGTAGATGCCATGGTGGTGGCATCTGCTACCCAGCAGGACGTGGCAGAGGCTTCAACGTCCGTCCATCCTCCTAATAAGGAGTCTAGGAGCATGGACCAGTACGGGAAGCGCACCCTGACTTCAGCGGCCTTTACTCTGAGGTCCCTGAATTATTTGGCACATTTCACCAGACTACAGAGGGATCTGGTCAAGGAGCTCTCAGACTCCTCTCAGGTAACCTACCTGAGCAGCTAGCCCAGTCGGTTAGCTCTCAGTTGGCTATCCTTACCTCGATTTCTAACTCGTCCATGAGGCTCATTTCATATGCGGCCGAAGGGGCAGAGCGGCAGGCACAGGCGTGGCTCTCACGGAGACAAGCCTGGCTCCGTTTGTGTCATTTCGCGGAGGCCTTCAAGTCTTCCTTTGCCGACGCTCCTTTGATGGGTCCTCTTTGTTTGGACCCAAGGTAAAGACACTCTTACACGCTGTGAGCAGGAGGGAAAGACTTTATCTGCCGTAGGAGCACGTTATTCCACTCCCTTCGGCCTTATCCCAAGGCTAAAAGAGGAGGGAAGATGTGGTTCCCCAAATCACAGAAATTCTTTCCCCAACAGCAGGAAGATTCCCCTTCCAGAGGCAGAGGACGGGAAATTTTTCTGGGAGACGCCGTCCCAGAGGCGGCAGAGGCCCCCGCAACACTGGAGACCGCGAGTCCTTTCGTGGCTCTTCAGCCTCCCACACTCCATGAGGGATTGCCCGGCTGTGCTGCTCGGAGCCAGTCGGGTGCCGTTGCCAAGCACCTAAAAGCCTGGGAGGCTATTACTCAGGACAGATGGGTGCTTCGGATTATTGCCGGAGGTTACACCATTCCCTTCACACACTCACCCCCACCGTCCAAAAAAATCCCGGACCCACCACCCAGTCAAAGGGAAATTGTAGCCGTAGAAGCCTCAAAGCTGCTAGAAAAAGGAGTCATCCAACCAGTCCCCACAGACCAGATCGGATCCGGAAATTACTCAAGGTTCTTTTAGTGCCAAAAGACAGGGGACCTGAGACCCATTTTGGATCTCAGCAAACTAAACCAGTCCGTCATGAAGTCCAAGTTCAATGGTCACTTTACAATCCATTCTCCCATTGTTGGAGAAAGATGTTTGGATGTGCTCCATAGATCTCAAGGACGCCTATTATCACATACCGATACATCAGGCGTCCAGGAGGTATCTGCGCTTCAGCCTGGGAGACAGTCATTTCCAATTTTGTGCACTGCCCTTTGGTCTCACCACAGCCCCAGGGTGTTCACCAAGTGTTTGGCAGTAGTGACTGCTCACCTGAGGAGTCTCGGATTCCAAGTGTTTCCCTATCTGGACGACTGGCTCCTGACTGCCACCACCAGGCATCTACTACTAGAGAACCTACAAGCCACCATCTCCCTGGGTGCTTCCCTGGGAATTACATTCAACTAGTCAAAGTCTGTCTTGCTGCCTTCTCAGCGCATAAGATTCATAGGAGCAGAGATAGACTCAAAATTAATGCGAATCTTCCTTCCTACCGAAAGGATACAAACATTACAAGGTCAAGTCCGAGCCCTGCTTCTAAGATCCAAAGCCCCAGCCAGGATGGTCCTGCAACTTTTAGGTTCAATGTCTGCCACGGTTCTCCTAGTTCCTCTGGCAAGATTGCACATGAGGATTCTTCAGTGGCTGTTATCGACACAATGGTCTTTTCAGGATCTCCCCCTCAATCATCACATACTGATTACAGAAACGTGCAAACGGGACCTCCGCTGGTGGCTTCTGCCATCCAATCTGAATCAGGGAAGACCTTTTGTTATACCCCACCGGCGGACACCTTGACAAAGGATGGCTCCCAGACGGGTGGGGGGCATTGTCTGGGCAGGTCAGTTCAGGGTTCTTGGCTTCCAAACGAAACATTTCTCCATATCAATGTGTTGGAAATGAGGGCTGTACTTCTGTCCCTACAAGCCCTCCACAAGTTTCTCCCTCAAGGCATCATCGCTATCCACACAGACAACATGTCGGTGGTCTGGTATCTAAACAAACAAGGAGGGACCAGATCTTACCCCCTTTGCAGAGAGGCCATGAGGGTGTGGGAATGGGCAGTGGCTACCAACCGCTTCCTGGTAGCAACCCACATTCCAGGAAAATCCAATGTATTGGCAGACAGACTGAGCAGGACTATTCTCTCTCCTCACGAGTGGTCCCTGAGCGAAACAGTAGCAGCTCAGATTTTCAAAGATGGGGATTCCGTGCTGCGACCTGTTTGCAACACCACAAAACACGAAGTGCAAAGGTTCTTTTCCTTGACCCAGCGTCAGGGAGGCAGCTACGGATGCTCTAGTCCAACCTTGGCCAACAGGACTGCTTTATGCTTTCCTCCGGTTCCACTCCTCCCAAAGTCATCCAGAAAGCTTCCCAATTGGGGTCCACAATGATTCTAATTGCTCCGTATTGGCCTCGTCAGGTATGGTTCCCCTACCTACAGAAATATACTCTGGACGGTCCTTGGTTTTGGATCTAACTCCAGACCTTCTGGTTCATCAGTCGGGACAACAGCACCAGTCCCTTCACACTTTGAAATTAACAGCTTGGCTCCTCCACTTCCGACTTTAGTCAGAAATCACACCTTGGACCCGGAAGTTATTCACATTTTATCTTCAGCCCACAAACCCACCACCAAGAAATTGTATCACAGTAAGTGGAAGAGGTTTGCTATCTGGGCTCAACTCAGAGGCTTAGACCCTATTACTGCCCCGATACCAGAGGTCTTGACATTTTTAACATCCTTGTTTAATCAAGGATCTTCAGTCTCTACTATTAAAGTCCAACTAGCAGCTATCTCCAAATTTCATGAATCCATAGACCCACCGTTGATGAGCAGCAGATTATGTAAAACTTTCATGAAAGGTGCTGTGCTTTTAAGACCCCCAGTTTTTCATCCTGCGCCTCCGTGGGATCTTGATTTGGTACTTCGTGCCTTAACATCTTCCTCTTTTGAACCGGCTGCTACATGTGAGTTGAAATATCTGTCTTGGAAAACTGCCTTCTTAATTGCAATTACCTCTGCAAGAAGAGTTTCAGAACTTCAAGCCCTATCTATCAAACCACCGTACTTGATTTTTCACAAGGATAGAGTATCACTTAGGCCTAATCCATCTTTTGTTCCAAAAGTTTGTTCTAATCTCTGTCTCCAACAATCTCTAGAGCTACCAGTTTTCTTTCCAAAATTTTCAAACAAAGCGGAATACACCTTGCATACATTGGATGTTCACAGGCAGTTGCGCTTCTATCTAGACAGGACTCAACAAATTTGAAAAACAGATCAATTGTTTGTGTCCTTTTCAGATAATAAAATGGGTAAAACCATCACTAAAGCTACTATTGCCAAATGGATTAGAGATTGCATAACTCAGGCTTATTCCTCTTCAAATAAGCAACTTACAACATCTGTCAAAGCTCACTCTACTAGAGCTATGGCTACCTCTATTGCATTTCATTCCAAGCTCGCTATTTCTGAGATTTGTGCTGCGGCTACTTGGTCCAACCCGCACACTTTCATTTCCCACTATAAATTGGATGTGGCATCTAAAGGGCGAGCATCATTTGGTTCCACGGTACTCAGGAGTGTTTTCCAGTGAGCCACCCAGGATTTAGGTGCTAGGACGCTGTCCCATCAGTCAGAATGTAGGCGAGATAGGATCACATAACATCTTTTAGTTATGTACTCACCATAACTTCAAATGTTTGGGATCCATCTCGCCTACATTCCTAATACCCACCCTCCTTCCCCCTGCCTTGGAGATCAGAAGAGATTGAACGGTTTGAGCTCTACTGTTTTTATCTTGTATCATCTGTCGATGTTATATAAGCAGTGCATGCGTGTGTGCATGTATGCGGACAAACTAGATCTGGGGGACTGGTAGTGGTGCATCCTGGGATATAGTAAGCTCAGCCAATAAGAGACTTCGCTCTTTGGCATAAGCGTGCCGAGTCGGAGCCGAGGGATCGGCTCCGAACCCATCAGTCAGAATGTAGGCGAGATGGATCCCAAACATCTGAAGTTATGGTGAGTACATAACTAAAAGTTTTGTGTCTTGGGCTAGACACAACCCATGTAGCCTAAAGGCTGCTGCAGCAGTAGGAATGATGAATATGTAAATCCTTATAAATCCAAGATGTACAGAAAAAAGTGTGCTAACTGAATGAAAAAATATGTAGTATTGTCACATCTGATGAAAATCCCCTATAGCTTACAGTGTAGCCAACTTCCATATTAAATGCACTCTGTGATTAGGGAACTTCTCACCTAGGTCGATAACTCCCTCTCCTTCAACCACAATGTGGCAAAAGTAGTTAGGAAATCCTTTGTCTATCCAAAGTCATTTCTGTAGGCTTTATTTGTTTGAATAGCGGGATGGGATGGTGGTGAGGCCGCTTTTATTCATTTTCACACTGTCATGCTCAAGCTAGTTTCTTAAACATTTGCACATGTGTGAGCCGGCAAAACATCACAAACCGGTACTGTCCCCACTCAGCAGCTACTGTCATTTCTTCAAATTGAACATACCTGTCTAACAGTGATTTCTTGAAATCTGTCTCTTCTGCAAAAATAGTGGTATCAAATATCTGAAACTCTATAAAGTGAGAATTTGAAAGGAAACCTCATATGAAATGTAGGAAATGAGTGGCCCAAAAGGCATCAGGAAACATTAGGTCCTTCAGCCATTTCCCCTAGGAGAACTGTATAAGCAATCAAAAAAGAAGTTATGCACTCAGCATAACATTCCATCTGTACTGTCGATTTTTTCATCTCTCTTCACATATGGTTCTGGATCTGATGCATTGGATCTGAATTGGCCGTTAGCAAGCTCGTGGTAACCAAAAAGCTCCTGGATATCTCCCCTTACCCACAATCCAGCATTCCCCATTACCTCAAATCTTGTCTGCTATAATTACATATATAGAGAAAGGAGAAATGTCAGTACTTAACACACTAGAAGAGCCTAAAGAAAACGATTTCTGGAGTATAAGGAAGATCAGTCTAATCCTTTAGAATCTCTCCCATTCAACCAAGAAATACATGGAAGGGGGATGAAGGGAGGAGGGGATGTGAGGGTAGATGAAAAAATCAGCAAAATAGATGGAATGCTATAATGATTACATCATTTCTTTATCTGATAGTGTCCATTTTTCATCTCATCCTCACATATGGTACTGAGTCCCCAGCTATCTCTACCCCTGGGTGGACTCATGGGAGAATATTCCTCAGAACCATCGCACCAAAGCAGGCCCTTCCCCTGAAGACCAAATCTAATTTGTAATGAGTGATAAAAGTATGATTGGTTTGCCCAAGTGGCTGCTGCACAAATGTCATCCAAGGAAACATTCCTCTCAAAAACTGCAGTTGTGGCCATAGCCCTGGTTTGCCCAAGTGGCTGCTGCACAAATGTCATCCAAGGAAACATTCTTCTCAAAAATTGCAGATGTGGCCATAGCCCTGGTAGAATGTGCTCATATGGATTTGTCAGGCTTCATGCCTTCTGAAGTGTAAATAAAGGAAATACAACTAGAAAGCCATTTTGATAAGGTGAATTTGGAAACTGGTAGGCTTGTTTTGGTTGGTTTGTTTTCCGAAACTCTTTAGTTCTATGTAAATAGAAATGTAACTGTCTATGGACATTGATCAAATGTAGTGCATATTCGCCCTTATTAGTAAAATTAAGGAAGAAAACAGGCAAATGTATAGTCTAATTAATATTTGCTTGAGAAACAACTTTGTGCAAGAAAGAGGGGTTGGTACACAGAGACTCTGTCTTTATGAAACAAATAAGGAGGCTGGGACGATAGTATATGCTGCAAGCTCAGTTATTGAAAAGGTGAGCTAAAAATTCTAGAATGAAGTGAATGGGAACTGTGATGGGATCTGTATTGTTGTGCCCAAATCACAAACCTCTTCCATTTGCTCCTATACAGGTTTTGAGTGGTTGACTTATGGGAGGATATCAGAATATAAACTTCTCCTCACTGAACAGCAACACCAAATACACCAAAAGTGACAGTTCACTTTACCGTCTCATCTAGTTTAGAGAAACCAGATGCAGGCTATACTCGAATAAGGCACGAAAGTTAAATCCACAATCTTGAAGTTTATTGTGAAAGACCAGAATCAAATAATTTGATGCTAATATACACCCTGCTATTAAGCGCTTTCATTTGCAATACGCAAACTTCTTCAGAACAGCTGTTACATTCAAAACACAGAACATTTAAAATCTTTTTGGCACCAAAACTTCTTGTATGTTTCATTTAAAGTGCAAGTGTTCCATTTAATTATGAACTGACAAAATTCATATCCTATATGTACAACACAAACCTATAATACAACTCATCAATAAAAATATATTATAATAATAATATTGTAAGACATATAAAATATTGTACTGTGCTATTAAAATATAGTTTAAAACCTATCAATAAGAATATATACAATTGTGTAACTTCACAAAATATAACCTATTAACCAGTATCAACGCTACATTAAAAACG
Source organism: Protopterus annectens (assembly GCF_019279795.1). NCBI lineage: Eukaryota > Metazoa > Chordata > Ceratodontiformes > Protopteridae > Protopterus > Protopterus annectens. Next base: position 629,664,912 of record NC_056749.1, read on the forward strand.
GTTTTATAGATACATAATCTTTGATACCTGGTTCTTTAGTAGCATCTGATAATATCTGCCAGATGCTTCCTTTTTTACTTAAATTAGTTTTTATATCTCCGCCTCTATTATTAAATAATACCTGATCTATTATGGCAAAACTGAACTTATGATGAGTACCATTCATTTCTATATGCCTATACAAAGCATTTCATGTACTCTAATTCTATATTCGTGATCATAAATTCTTTTCTTAAAATTCCTCTCAGGTTTTTCCTATGTAATAGGCTGAACATGAAGAACATGATGCTAGATAAATTATATTCTTTGAATTACAATTCCCTTTCTTAAATTTAATATATGTCCTATTTACATTTTTCAATTTTATACCTTCACTTTCATTTATAAACTTACATTGACTACACATTCCACATTTAGTGGTAGCCCTCTTTGTATTATTATTTATTGACTTTCCATTACTTTCTTTTTCTAATAGTTTCTTTATATTCATCCCCATCTTAAAAATAAACTTTGGCTAGTCACCTAATACTTGCTTAACTTCATCAGCAAGTGTAAGATTCTTCCAATATTTACTAATAATAGTTATAATTTCATTCACAAATGGTGAATAAGTTAGCGTACGTAATCTTCCTGTTATGTTGTTCTGGGTATTATCTTGTTTTAAATCTAATTCCTGCCCTATTCCCAATACTGGGACATATTTTTTACCCCATTCCTTTATTACATAAGTTGATATATCATTCAGCAAAGCTTCTGGATATCCTCTGTTATAAAACATTGATTTAATGTTTATTATTTCCTTAATCATGGTGTCATAATTAGAAGACATTCTTGCTGCTCGGATACACTGTCCCTTATAAATATTTTTTAATACATGTCTCGGATGTTGACTCATATATTCTATGTATCCATTTGAGAAGGTTTTCTTTTGATAAATCTTGGACTGAAAACCACTTTTGGTATTCTTTATATACGTGTCCAAGTATGGTATCCCTTCTTGACCCACATTATGAGTAAATTTTAAAAATGTACTTCTACTATTAAGGTATATAAGGAATTCATCAATTAGGTTAACTGGTCCCTTCCACAATATAAATATATCGTCAAGAAACCTAGTATAGTGAGTTATATATTGGTAGTATCTACAATTAAAAAGGAACTTGTTCTCCCCCTCTAGCATTACCATATTTGCAAAAATTGGGGAGCATGATGCGCCCATAGCAACACCTCTAATTTGTTTGTAATATTCCCCTTCATAATATATGAAATTATTATTCAATACTAATTCCATCATGTCCATTCTTAAATTGATTTTATTCCCTCCCATATTCGAATATTTTGTAAGACTATTACAAAAATAGTCTAACCCTTGTTCTTTTGGGATACTTGAGAATAAATCCACGACATCTGTTACAAAAATTAGATCCTCGTCCCATTTTTCTGTAGTCAATTGAGAAAGAAAATCCAAGAATCTTTAATAAGATGCTTTATATTCTTATATGTGGGTTTAACCCAATGATCTATAACAACTCCTATATTAAATGTTTTAGATTTACTCCCTGATATTATAGGATGAAATGGGGGTCTAATAACATTTTTATGGACCTTAGGTATTCCTACTATGGTTGCTAGAGTGGGAGAATCATTTTTTATAAATTCATAGATTTCTTTTGTTATTCTCCTATCTAATAAATATTCCTCTATTACCATATCTATTCTTCTATAACTAATGTTGATTTCATTAATTGATGTAATTTCATAATTACCAGTTTCAGTCAATAACTTTGAATTTCATTTACATAATCTATTGTATTGTATAACACAATACCACCCCCCTTATCAGGTTTCATTATTCTGATACTATTGTTTTTTATCAAATCATTTAGACATTCCCTTTCTTTTATAGTCAAATTATCGATAAACTGATATCCATTATTTTTCCTATTAAACTGATAAATATCTGAACAAACAATATTTTCAAAATTTTCCACCATTTTATAAGGGAGTGGTACAAAGGTGCTCTTTTTCTTAAGTTTTTCATACTCTTTAGATTGAACCTTCCTCTTATTTTTATTAAATAATAAGCTCAAATTGAGCTTCCTACAATACAATTTCACATCTACTATAGTATCAACCAAATTAAATTTAGACACTGGTATATATTTCATCCCTTTTATAAACAACATACCTTATTCTTCTTTAATACAATAGCTAGTGTAATTATAAATAGTTAAATCTTTCACATGATGAATAACACTTTGTTCATTTTCACTTGCAGTTTCAATAACTAAATGTGTTAATTCCTCATTATTACAACCATTATCTAGTTCATGTGTTAATATCTCTAATTGATGCTCTAATTCCTTCTTTCTCGATTCTCCCAATATTTTTGTTTTTTCACTGGGGTATAGTGTCGTCCCCCGTGAAAATTCATAGTCATCATTCTGTATAATACCCTGTTCATCTCTCCTATTAAGTCTATGTGTAGTACGCTCAATATTCCATTTATATGCTTTGTTCTCCTTATATTGTATAATATCTCTATTTATTTTCTTGTTCTTTCTCTCATATAACTTTTCTGCTGCAGTCTCTGCATATTTAAACTGCTTATTATATAAAGTGCGCCATTGTTCAAATAATAAATCAGAAGTTATATTATTGTTCAATTTTTCTATTTCTAAAATTGTTTTACTGAGTTTCTCATCATTCTTTTTAATTAATAGTTTCATATAACTTATTCCGAAGGAATTAAATAAAACATTAAATTCCTTCTTAGTATCATGATCAAGTTTGATACCCATTGGTACCTTAAAAAAATCTTAAACCCATAGGCACAATTTCAAGTGATATACACTTTGTTAAATATGCATTGTCTACTTTAATAGTCTTCACAACATGTAACAAATTACCAAGTTCAAAAATCATTTCTTTTAAGGTAGGATTTTTACCCTTTTTTTCTCTTAATTCAACATCACATATTGTTTCTCTCTTTTCAGTCATTTTAAATTTGATATAACTAGTTAAAAAATCATCCAATTTATTAGTACCATTGTCGCCCATAATAATAATATAATTTCTAATATTTGGGCTAGATGATTTGTTTACAGTACCTTTGCATGGAATGTTATTGGTTTTAGTCATAGTTGCATAAGTCTTCGCCAGCTGTTGTCTCTTAGGGCGAGCTCCCAAACGCTCACCATCATCGTCTCGTTGAAATAATGAAAAGTCAAATGTAAAATCTCTTTCCGATGTCAGGCTATGAATTGAATTGTCTCGACTAGTGTTACCCAAGTTGTAAGGTAAAACTTGGCCAGACAAGCCAGGTTCCCTTTGACCATTTGGAATGGATCGCTGACTATCCACATTAATGCATGTATTCACTGGCTCACATGCTTTATTAATGTCAGTCTTCTTCTTTCCACTTTCTTGTAACAAACTAACTACTTCCACCAAACGTGCCACTTCTCGTAATGTACGAACCTCAGACTTAATACTGGCCACCTCGTCCTTATCCCAATGTAGTATTCGCCGCTTCACTAGATTTCTCCATAGCTGACAACAACAACGTAAATTTCTCCTCACTGAACAGCAACACCAAATACACCAAAGGCGACGGTTCACTTTACCGTCTCAGATAGTTTAGAGAAACCAGATGCAGGCTATACTCGAAAGTTAAATCCACAATCTTGAAGTTTATTGTGAAAGACCAGAATCAAATAATTTGATGCTAATATACACACTGCTGTTAAGCGCTTTCATTTGCAATACGCAAACTTCTTCAGAACAGCTGTTACATTCAATACACAGAACATTTAAAATCTTTTTGGCGCCAAAACTTCTTGTATGTTTCATTTAAAGTGCAAGTGTTCCATTTAATTATGAACTGACAAAATTCATATCCTATATGTACAACACAAACCTATAATACAACTCATCAATAAAAATATATTATAATAATAATATTGTAAGACATATAAAATATTGTACTGTGCTATTAAGTAAGAAAAAAAAAAAAAAAAAGCATCTGGCAGATATTATCAGATGCTACTAAAGAACCAGGTATCAACGATTATGTATCTATAAAACCGTTTTTAATGTAGCGTTTATACTGGTTAATAGGTTAGATTTTGTGAAGTTACACAATTGTATATATTCTTATTGATATGTTTTAAACTATATTTTAATAGCACAGTACAATATTTTATGTGTCTTACAATATTATTATTATAATATATTTTTATTGATGAGTTGTATTATAGGTTTGTGTTGTGCATATAGGATATGAATTTTGTCAGTTCATAATTAAATGGAACACGCACACTTTAAATGAAACATACAAGAAGTTTTGGCACCAAAATGATTTTAAATGTTTTGTATATTGAATGTAACAGCTGTTCTGAAGAAGTTTGCGTATTGCAAATGAAAGCGCTTAACAGCAGTGCATATATTAGCATCAAATTATTTTGATTCTGGTCTTTCACAATAAACTTCAAGATTGTGGATTTAACTTTCGTGCCTTATTCGAGTATAGCCTGCATCTGGTTTCTCTAAACTAGCTGAGACGGTAAAGAATATCAGAATATGACAGACCGGGGAGGAGAGCATAGGTTACCCGGCAATCAATGGAACTGGAGAAACCAAGGTGTCATCTTGAAGTTGTGAAGGTTGGGATGAAGCATTCTTGTCAGGTGTGACAAGTAGGTCCAGAAGGGGTTCCTGAATCCAGGGTTCCTTTTGTAGATGAGGCCAGAGGAAGGGGAACCAGATTTGTTGAGACCAATATGGGGCAATGAGGATAACTGTACTCTTCGACCTGTATGCTTTCTGAAGTAATTTGGGAATCAATGGAATAGGGGGGAAGGCATGCAATAATCCGGGAGGCCAATCATATATTAAAGCATCCCTAAGGGACTGCCCTGGTGGGGGAATTAAGGCAAAGAAGCTGCTGCATTTTTTTTTGTTTAGGGAAAAGGCAAAAATATTTACAAAGGGCAGTGTATAATAGCAGCCAGAATGGCCTCCACATATGAGGATATGGTGGATGAAATTAACATTATTAGGTCATTTTTTGTAGAGAGAGGGTACCCATTACCCATGTTGGACAATGTTAAACAGTATGTAATAAGTGAATGGGGAAATAAATATCAACCCATATTAGGGAAAGGTTTGCCTGTAAGTATGAGAAATAGTTCAAAAGAAGTTAATCAGTGCAGGAGGGCACATATGTATTGGAATACAATCCACAGGTATATACAGTTCAATGAATATTAAATAGGAATTGGAATATCTTAATGGTAGATAGTAAAATTAGAGAGATAGTGGGGGAGCAGCCAGTTTTTGTACATAGGATGGCACGTAATTTGAAGAACATATTCGAAATTTCTAACAAGGGGAGTGAGAAGAGAAAGCAGAACAGACATACTAAAATATGTGGAAATTGTGGACAGTGTAGTTATATATGGGAAGAGGGAAGTGTTGTCCTGGGAAATGTTAATAGAACCAGAGTACACTTCAGGAATGGTAATTGCAACACAAAATATATTATATATATGGCCAAATGTATGACATGCCCCGGATTCTACATTGGGAAAACTGAGAGAAATTTTAAGAAACAAATATACAACCATTTATATGATATAAAAAGAAAAGATCAAAACAATGCATTGTATAGACACATTGCCCAATGTGGACAGAGACATATATTTAAATTTGCAGTAATAGAACAGGTAGAACTAGGTCCCCGGGGGGGGCAATAGTAAAGCAGTATTAAGTAAAAGGGAAGTGTATTGGCAAATATATACTGATGCTTCAAATGTACCTGGGTTAAATGAATACATTACGATCAAACCTGTTTAACAATTAGGTTAATGGATGTTTTTTCTAACATATAAGTATTATTTAGTATGTATATTGTACTGAGAATCTAAGTCGATTAACTTTATACCAATTTTAGTAGTTATGTAGCCCTTTATGTGAGATATCAATTATATGCAGTAATCAGTTGGAGTTTAAATGCATTCATATATTTTTTTAATTCATTTTAAAGTCGTTTTTACATATCAAAAAACTGTTAATTAACATTTTAGATTGATTGTTTAATTAATCTTAATTTGTGGTTTTGGTGCCAATAGTAATGTATTTAAGGACTTGTGGTTAGTATATCGGACATTCTGAGGAAGTCCACATTTGATGTGGATGAAAGCGCTACATATCCGAGATTGTATGTGAATAAAGTGGTTGGAATAGAATGCCTGACGAGAGGGACTAAACTGCTGCGGCCATGGAATCCTGTAGCTTGTAGAATATGACGTGCTGCCACCTTCTTGTTTCTGATTAACCTTGAGGTTTGTCTTTTGGTTGTTAAAACCCTGGAAGGAGGAAGTCTGGCAATCATCTGCTTGGTGTCGAACAGCACTAATATAAACTCTAATGTTTGAGTGGTTTCCAGATGAGATTTTTGGTGATTTATGGTAATGCCTAATTCTGAACAAAGCTGAACAATAATAAAGAGAAAAAAAAAGCCAAATGGAGTCATGGACTTGAGATGAAATTTGTTTAAAATAGTTAAGCACTTTCGTTATTATTAAGTTACACCATCATCAGAACCATTAAACACTTTGAATACAACCTTTAAATAACACACACCCCCAAAAAAAGACACCCAGTCACAGGTACATCATACTAAGAATGCCTGCAAAGCTATTTAAACAGCTACTATTGAAAATATTACTCGCAGTAAGACAAAAAAAAATATTTTAAAAGTGTTAAATGTCAGTAAATTGTTGAAAAATAAAACATTGTTAGCACTTCTTTTAAGTTCACTAAGTATCACGATATTACCATTAATCCCAGGTGGGATGTTGGCTGTGATGCCCGTGCCCTGGCCCAGCTATCAAGGAGCCTCAATCCTCACCACTAACACCAGTGAGGGGGCGTCTCATATAGGAGGAAAGGATAACAAATACATACAGTAAAGTGCAATTTCCCTTAAGAGCAGGTAGCTCCCTTGCTCTCCAGGTCCCCAATAAGACTCCCCACTGGCACAGCTATAGGGCCCAGATCTCAGCCTAGTGGGCAAGCTAAAACTTCCAGCACCCTCTCTGTCCAAACAGTGCTTTGTGTCCCCACCCAAGTAGCTGACGCACATACTTTGAGAAGAGTTTATGCAACCACACAGACACGCCTGGGAAATGCTGCTACAGGTTCTCCAGCTTTGCCCCTTTTTCCCAGACTATACGGTAGTACCAGCTACTCAAAGGCCCTTAAAAGGGTGTCCAATTATTACTCTGCTATATTATTATCCAATTGGTAGTATAGCCCAGGGGTAAAGCTATTAAAGTGGCTTTGTACAATTTTACCAAAGGCATGCAAGCACTCTAAAGATCTTAAATTACCTCTACAAAAATAGCCACCATTGAAAGGGTTTTAAAAATGTTTAATAACAAATAGTCAAAACACAAGACAACACTTTTTACTACACATTGCTAGTTAACAGTTCAGAGATCACAGAGAAATACTTAAAATAATTCAGTAGTACAGTTCTGACATCACAGAAAAACACTTAGTCTAATATTTCTAGTTTCTAGTTATTTCTAAGAGAAAACACAAGTCTAAGATAAACTTACATATAGAGTAAGACAGTGCTGATGAGTTGGATGGTCAAGACAAAAATGCTTAATGCTGTCTGATTCTCTCTGTTTTTAAAATCACATTACCTCATTCTTCATACTTCCCTGGGTTCCCAGGCTAACAGAAACTACATTTACATTCTTCACCTCGGGGCAGAAACTAGAGCAATAAAGGACATTTATGCATGCAAATTCTGGCCATTAACTCTGGCCTTAAACAATAGGCGGGATGCTTCACTCTAGACTTACTGGCTCAGAGTTTTAACATCAAAGGGTCGCAGCATGCTTTACTTGGTCAGTAGAGTGCACTGTTGTTACAGTTTTTTCAGTTCCACATGTAACACTATTTTTTACTATTTAAGACACAAGCCTGTGGTTTACATTAATATTTACAGATGATAGAATTATCTCCAAAATTCTATCTGCTAGGCTGGCAGCCTTCACCTATCTTCACCCAATCTTCACAGTGGCATCCAGTCTTAACTGCCAAAGCATCTCTTTATATAGCGACCAATTTTTCCAGTCCCCAGAGTAGGCTGCAGCGGCAACCTGCTCAAGAACCAGAAACTTAAACTTCCTGGAGCCAGCACAAGTCAAAGTGTGCCTAGCAAGGGCACATCTGTTATCCAGCCTTTGTAAGTTATACAAGTGTTGATAAATTTTCCAGTTCAAGGCATTGTTCGTCTAATCTATACAGAAAGAGTGGCATTAGCCACAACAAGCAAGGTAAACCACCCGCTATGACAATTTATTAAATATTCCACCATTTCCATACCTTGTTATTTTATCATAAAGACTCCCTGTATAGTTAATCTCAATAAAACTACACTTGTGTCACCTGACACATCTCAGAGTCATCAGGAATGAAAATGTGAAATTCAAGGGTGGTCTTTCCAAAAAATTCTTGATATTGTCCCTCCTTTTATATGTAAAGGAGGGTTTTTGTAGCCCTTGCTTTTTGGTTTTGTCATCGCATTCAAACACCAACCAGTTCTTATGAACAATATTCTCAATACCTTTCACATCAAGAGAATATTGAATAATCATATTACTATTAAACACACCATCAGATAGATTAAGAACAAGTACCTTGATTAAACCAAATTTAATAATAGGACCATACTTCCCTACCTTTCTGCCCAAATTTCAGTTTCAGTTGAATTCACCATGGACTCGGTAACCTCTGTCAAAAAACATGCTTTTCAAAGACAGGAATTCCTGTTGACACACAGTATTATTATTATTGGAAATGAGCCTAGATATCCTGATGAACTGACTCCTCACAGCACCCTTTTTTTTGGTGGCATGGGTGGCAGCTGGAAAAAAACAAAAAGATATTGCAAAAAGTAAGTTTTCTATAAATCACCATTTCCAGCCCCTCCTCAGGACACCATTGGATCTTAATATACAGATAACTGATCTCTGTCAAACCAATTTCTGTTAAACCAATATGGTGAGTAAACCTTAAGAAACTGGTACTGTTATCCATCTGACCAACTAATTCAATAAAATATTTGTGATTACCATGCCAAATAAATCAACAAGGTATAGACAGTAAGCAGAGCAATATTTAAATAAAGGGAAATGAAACAGTACATCCAGCTCCCCATTTCAACAAAACTCCATTACCAAAAATGAGAGCACACGTGGTCCACATAGCTGAAGAAAAGAGTCTCTTGCATGAACAAGTAGATGCCTGGTCAGGGTGGATATGAGCCAGTCGTCTAAATAAGGAAACACCTGGAATCCTTGTTGTCTCAGGTGAGCCTCAACCACTGCTATGCATTTGGTGAACACTTTGGGGCGGTAGTGAGACCAGAGGGTAGTCCTCTGAACTGGTAACGACTGTATTCCAGCCAGAAGTGCAGGTTTCTTCTGGAGTGTCTGTCCATCTTTATATGGTAGTATGCATCTTGAAGATCTGTAGAGCACATCCAGTAATCTTGTTTTAGAAATGGAAGTATGGACAGCATCATGACCATTCGGAACTTGCAACGTCAGACTGACTTGTGCAATCTGCTGAGATCCATAATTGGTCTCCACTCCCCTATTTTCTTTGGAACCAAAAAGAATCTGGAGTAAATCCAAATTCCCTCTGGTCCTAGTGATATCTTGGATGACACTTTTTTTTTTTTTTTTTTTTTCTTTTCTAGGAGTTTCTGAATTTGAATGACTCTCTGATCCCTCTGACTGGGTAGAACATCTGGGATTTTTCTGACTGGAGGCAGTTATTGGGAAAAGGGAATTTGGTAACCCCTGGATGTTATCCTCTGCACCCACATATCGAAAGTTATCTTTTGCCAGGCTCTCCAGTGCAGTTAACCATGATTGCCTCCAAAGGTGTACAATCAGGCCTCCTATCAGGAGTGCTCAAAAGGCTTCCCAAAGAAAGATTCCCAGGAACCTTAGATTTGCTGACCTGCTCTGCCTCGAGGGCAACTTCTTCCATTATTGTTTCCTCCTCTGCATTTGGGGAAAACTCACCACAAGTGTCTTGGTAGGACCCTTGAGATTTTTTGAACCACATTTTCCACATCCTCTATGACCTCTGGGATAAGGTCTCGGAGGAGCTGAAAAATTTATGCCCACAGCAGATAGGGTCTTACCCTCTTTCTCACACCTGAATGGAGTATCCTTGTCTTTGGGGCCAAAAAAGGATGTGCCGTCAAATGGGACATTGACAAATAAAGACGTAAAGGGTTTTGCCAAATCACAAAGGTGCATCCAGGCATGCCTCCTCATGGAAATGCTGAGACCCACCACTCTGATTGTTCCTTTGGCTGCATGTGCTATGAGCCTCATGGGCGAGTTGGCTACTGAATGTAGGGTGGCTAACTGAGAAGCTACTTTCTCTAACTCCTTCAGCTACTGCTCCTTCAAGGGTATTTGAAGGCTCCTTGATCAGATCCATTTGCAGTCCGGTTAAAATTAGAAAGGTAATTCAGGGACTGTAAGGTAAAGACTGCTGATGAGAAGATATGCTTCCAACATCTATCCATCATCTTGGAATCCTTACTAGGAAGATCGATAGCTGAACTCTCTTCGGAGAATTCCTTCTTGGTCACTGCCACCACAGCTGTGGTATCTACTGCAACCCCTTTTGCTCAGAAAGCATTAACAGAGGAAGCGGTGATAATTTTATTTGGTCTCCAGGGAACAGGCTTTTTGGAATTTGGGGTCTCTCACGTCTGCCATGAGATCAAACCTGTGAGCTCATCGATGGGTGGAGTCACCCCGGAGGTATAAGGGCAAGAACCAAAGGCAGCCAAGTACACTGAATCATCAGGCAAAAGATTGCTGGACTCCGAGCCACCCCTCTGCTTCAGAATCTCCAAAATCTCCCCAAAGGAAATATCCTCAGGGAGTGACCATGGGGATCCTTCACCAACCTTGAGGCCACTGTCTTCAGTGGTTGACTGCTCCGTGTAGTCCAGATGCTTCCACTTGCATAATCTCTTCCTAGCTACTGCCTCAGTGGGGTAATCTGAGTAGGTATCGGAAGAGTCAGGGGTACCCAGATGGGTGTTCTGTTGTCTGTGGTCCTGCAGCCCCTGCGGAACTTGGTGACAAGAAGAGACAGGCAAGGTATCTTGTTTGGGATAGCAAATCCAAGGGGGAGGTGACTTCTTAGTGGCAATGGCAGCTATAGCCCTCTCCTAGGCCCCAAAGGTTTGACTGCTCATGAATGGATGAGGACTCCAGCTCCGATAAACCATGTTTCTGGGACAGGGTCCCCTCCAGTCCAGAAGACAGCTCACCTGGGGTTGAGGCCAGAGCCAAGCTTACATTCGCTGAAGTCCCAAGGTGCATAAATTTTTCCGAAGACCTGGGAGTCGAACTCCCACAAGATTAGCTGCTATTCCGAAAACTGTCTGGCTCCGAGAAAATTGCTGAGCTCCAAGTGAATGTCTGATCCAAAGAAAGGGACAACTTTGGATCAGAAGTCAAAGGCACCAGGCGTATCAGATCCTATAGCTCCAAAGCTTGCTCTGAAGTCAGAGGAAGAGGGGAAGTGGATGGTTTGGACTGGCCTGAAACCTTAAGGGTTGAGATCAAGGGAGACTTAGTGATATCCTGCAACCATAAAATCTTCTGCACCATTTGTTTCACATCTTCCTAGGTTAGTTAGGCTCCTGGTTGAATGGGAGAATGAGACAGAAGGGGATCTAGATCTCGATAGAAAGGGAAATGCCACCCTCAATGGAATCGGGTGATCGGGTGATACAGTCCTTGGTAATTGCAAAATTAGTTTGAAAGGACTGGATGTTGAATCCGACATCAACAGATCCAATCCATCCTTGCCAGATAGGATTGAAGCTGAAGAGGTTGGATCCACAGAGTAGAGGTTGAAGCTGAAGTCTCCGATTGGATCCCAGACTCATCAGAACTTGAAGATTTTATAGTTTTTGATTTCAGCTCCGAGACATCGGTCAGCACTGAAGTAGGTCTCTCTCTAACTTTGTCCAAGGTTTGAATTAGCTGATTTAGTTTTTGAGGCCCACCCTGATTTCTCTAACTCCAGAAATAGCCTCTCCAAAAGCTGAAGACAACATGCTCCTTAGATGGAGCTTATTTTTATGCTTGGCTAAAGCTCTGTGATTAAAAGAATGACATAAAGCACAATCATCCTGTAAGTGAAAAGGGGTCCATGGCAGTATACAAATAGAGAGTGCAAGTCGCTGACTGGGATTTTATGGCTGAACTTAGAACATTTTTTGAAACCAGCCAGTTTCTCTTGTTTCTCCGCAATACTGAAAAGAGGAAGGCAGAAAGATCTCTCAAAACAAATGGTTATACACACACACTTCCAGAAAAATGAGTACTTCCACAAAGAATATTGGTCTGCCTGTATAATTTTATATATATATATATATATATATATATATATATATACACACACATTACACACACACACAATGGATAAAAACGTGTCTTTGTTTTTTACTTGTTCTTAGTGGTTTTGGCCCTTTAAGAATCCATGTATTTCTCTGACATCAAATGTTTCCTCTCAGGAACTGTTCTTTTTGGTTTTGACTTATTTGGGGCTTATTTTGTGCCCGGATGTACAGCTTATGTAAACAATTGAATGTTTAACAAAAAGAATTGTGTGAGGAAGCATCTTGTGTGGCCAAAGAATACTGTGAGTTATGTTGTAGTAGTAGTACTTTTGTTCACCCTGTGACAAACTTACCTGCTATTTTTTTCTCTCAGATTAAATTTACTTTGAGTGGATTTCTATGAGTATTTTAATGTATCGCTTATGTATACAGTCTTTTGGGGAATTTGTGTGTGAAAGTGTAAGTGTGCTGTTTGTGCAAACTACTTAACTTGTGACTGATTCATTTCAGCATTTCCTACTTATTCTGCTCGTGCTTGTCTGACTTCTGTAGTTCCTAAAAAGAAAAAAAAAAAAATCTTTCCCGTCAGTCTTCTCATCAGTGACTTTTTAGTTGGCAGTGGTCATTCCTTGGACCATTCACATACCTCTGTGACTTCCTCTGCTGAAGTTCTTTCACTCAGTATGAACTGTGAATCAGCCGTATCCACTTCAGCTGTTCCAGAGTCTGAACTAGGTGTGGGAGAACCATCTTTACTGGGTCACAGAGACATAATTGGGGATGCTGCTGGATGTGGCCAGGGTTAGTGACATCTTGGTGAGCCAGATATTCCTTCTCCTAGTCAGTCCATAGGTCTCAGTCTCTTAAGAGGCCACTGTGAAATACAGACCCTAACAATGTGTGACAAATGGTTAAAATGTGGAACACCCTATTTTCGCACTGCGCGAAACATGCCGTTGCCATGCAGCATGGTAGAACATCTGTAAAATTCAATAAGACACACTTCTCAAATCCAAAACCTTTATTTTATAATCTGCAATACCATAACCACACCATAAGTAAATGAAACAGCACTTTGCAAAAATAAAAATCACATTTACTACATTCTCTAAGCAGACATATTACAAATCACACAAATGATTCTAGTTAGACCAAGTTAAACAGTATCCTATCATACGTCAGATGTAGACTTATTGTATGCTGCTGTGGGTTTTTTGGCAGCCTCAAAACCATGTTTTGGCAGCTTAAGATCACAGCAGTCCAGCTCTTCGTTCATTTTAACTGCCAGCAAAGAGTTCAATGTTTTTACACTCGGAGACTGACGCAGTTCAGTCTTTACTTTTCCGTACCATGCTAAATGTTCTTTCAGCTTTTACATTTGAGTGTGGCAAGCAAAGTAGATTCGTCATCAGCTGCTTAAAGAGTGGCAGATGTTCATCGTGTTTCACTGTTGCAGTCATTACAATTGGGTTATCCTTCTGGCAGGCTACCCGTAGTCGGCCCGAGTTCCAAAGTCTGGGTCCGGTGTCGGCTGCTGTCACCTCCTCCCTGACGTCAATGCGCCAGGGGTATAAAAGATGCAGCCAACGCCATTTTCTTCAGTCTTTCTTGCCGTGCGGTGCCCGAAGCAAAAGCAGTTCGCAAGTGCCGGTCGGCCGACTCCTGAGATTTTCAAATTTGAATTTCAGATCCGAAGTCTTCATTAAAGCTAAGTACCCTGTTGGGGAAACTTTTTTCTTGCTCCAGACCAATGTCAGAAAAAGTTATTAACTGTATTTCTTGTGTGGAAGCAAATACCTCATAAGGATTTTCATTCTTACTGTATTCCTTGCCTAGGCCCTGACCTTGCTAGTTGTCATTATTTTGGCAGAAGATCTAACTATCTAATGCCGTCAGAGCAACCGACAACCGGACTACCAGAGTTTATAAAAAGCGCAAAGAAAAGGACAGGCACCCGAGGTCCAAAACTGACGACGAGGCTTCCGCTAGGCCTGTCGCCGGTTCTCAGTGAGGCGCTTTTGCAGCCCCTGATGCCCGCTACCTCAGAGCCACAGGCCGCTTCCACGATTAGGCGCTGGAAACCCAAGGTATTGGACACTCAGAAACTATTCCCTCAGATGGGTCCGGAGCCGCTGAGCAGGCATCGGCTTCTGAGGGTGTTTTCAGGCCTACACAGTTATATGTAAAGCCATCTTCAGCTTCAAAGGCAAAGACTAAAGCAGCTCTAAAGACAAATAAACAAGTACAGCATGCTCGTGGACAGGCCTCCATGCCTAAAAAGCAGATGCTTAAAATGGCCGAAGACCCAGTTACTTTGATCAGGCCCCCCCCCCCCCCCTCGATAAGAGGCCTAGGCAAGAGATAGAATATGAATCTTCAGATCAGGTTTCCATTTCTTCTGATTCCTCTTCTGAACAGGAATATTCCCTTCCTCACTATGAGGATTCTGATGCTGAAGAATCTATCCCTTCAGCCTCACCTCCTGAGGATTATTCTTTTGGGGAGACCCTGCATACTATGAGGGAGCATTTCCATTGGGAGAGCCAAGATTACTCAGAATCAAAGAAAAGGCTCAGATACTTCCTTTTATTACCCCAGCACAGGCCCCTTGCTATTCCTCCTGTTTTAGACATTGCAGATGATGTATTTTCAGAGTCCGGTCTGTCTCCTGACTCTCTACCACCAGCTCCTGTTAAGCCAGACAGATACTACAGGGTTCCGGATTCTCATAAATTTCTTTACAAAAACCCTGCTGCTGACCCAGAAACTATTTCTCAGGGTCCCAAGGGGGGTCAAGGCTTCCACTGCAAAAAACCTTATCCCCTCTGATAGGGATTCAAGGGCCCTGGACAGATGGGGGGAAAGATTTATACTTCTGCTACCTTGGCTGTAAGAGCTTTAAATTGTCAGTTTCATATGCTTAAAAATCAGCAATATATTTTGTCACTGCTTAAACAGAAAATGTTGACAAATTCAGAATGTGCAGAAAACAAAGAAATGCAGGATTTATTGCATGCAGCTGAACAAGTGGGAAAGCATACTTTGCAATGTGGTTTTGATTCTCTAGAGGCCTCCTGCAGGGCCGCAGTTACAGGTTCTGTCATTAGGAGGCATACTTGGTTAAAATAACAGAATCTGCCCGATCATGTTAAAGCAAAGCTGTTAGATGCTCCATTACAACATGATACCTTGTTTGGTGTTAAAGCAGAAGAGGTGTTGAAGAAAATGGAGGACAAAGCTAAATCTATGCAAACAGTGAAGGATTTCTTACAGGTACAGCCTCCCAGATTTAGCAGGAACTGGCCTACAAAGAATTGGTCCTTTCCAGTGTCAGACAGGCCACAAAGAGGCAGATACCGACACCCCAGAGGCAGATCACAGCCCCAAGGCTCATACAGGCCTAAACAATGGGGTGCTTCTACCTCCAAAAGCGGAGAGGAAAAATCACAGCCATACAGGAAACAGTCTCAATGACTTTTCCCTGCCAGTACCAAGCACTTATCTTCTGGCAGCTCCTTTGGGGGGAAACTAGCGCTTTTTTTACAAAACTGGCACATGATCACCCAGGACAAATGGGTCTTAAATAACGTATCTCAAGGCTACAGGTTCCACTTTCACACGGTATGCCAGACCTGCCACGCAATCAATGGGCAGAGGCACAAAAACAAGTTTCATCCCTCATGGACAAGAGCCATTCAACAGGTACCACAGCAAGAGCAGGGACACGGATTTTACTCAAGGCTATTCTTGGTACCCAGAAAGGACAAAGCCTGGAGACCAATACTGGACCTGTCTATCCTAAACATATTCCTGGATATTCCAAAACTCAATGTTAACTCTGCAGCAGCTTCTGCCCATGCTGGGCAAGAAGGCTTGGCTTGTGACTTTAGACCTAAAAGAGGTATACCTGCATGTCCCAATCAGACAATCTTGCAGAAGATACCTCAGATTTATAGCTGGCTCAATGCACTACCAATTCTTTGCACTGCCCTGTAGCTTATCTACTGTGCCCAGGGTCTTCACAAAATGCCTGGCACCAGTAATTGCATTTTGCAGACAGAGGAGTACAAATATATCCTTAATTGGACGACTGCCTTATTCAAGCAGAGAACAAGGACATCTTACTACAGCATCTGGAGTTTGTAAAAAGATTACTAACAGATCTAGGGTACACAGTAAACGAAAAGAAATCAAAGCTCGTACCCTCTCAAGAGATAATATTCCTGGGTGCAAGCTTAAATACAACTGCCCAGATGGCTTATCTCACGCCAGACAAACACAGGCAACTGACTACTTATTTCAAAATGTTGGCAACAAAGACCCAGTTATCTGCAAGAAAAATTCCGCAGGCTTTGGGCTTCATGGCATCCTGCATACTGCTAATTCCATATGCAAGACTGCATATGAGGAAACTTCAGTGGTATCTGAAAAGTGTTTGGACTCAACATTGCCACAGCCTGGAAACAATAATTACCCTCATTCCCTGCCTGCAACAGGAGTTTCAATGGTGAGCAAAAGCCTGTCACCTCAACATGGGACAGCCATTCACCTTACCCACAGCCAGGCAAACATTGACAACGGATGCATCAGATTATGCCTGGGGGGCCCATATGGCAGGAAGATGTATTCAGGGCACATGGTCTGCAAGTCAGATGCATCTACATATCAATCAAAAAGAGATGCTAGCTGTTCAGAATGCCCTGACAGCCTTCAAGGATCAACTTTATCCAGGACAACTACTGATAAAGACAGACAATACTACAGTCATGTGGTACATAAACAAGCAGGGCGGCACACATTCCTACCCCCTCTGCAGACTAGCCATGAACTTGTGGGGCACAGCACTGGCTTACCAAGTACATCTGCAAGCACAATTCTTGCCAGGAAGAATAAATACTCTGGCAGACGAACTAAGCAGAAACCTAATGGATCCCCACGAGTGGAAATTGGATCCACAAGTCTTCAGCACGATAATAAGGGACTGGGGATGCCCGGACATAGACCTATTCGCCTCCCCTCACAACTGTCAACTACAGAGATTCTGCACAAGGACTTATCACAAGCAAGCATTGAAAGTGGATGCTCTATCTTTCAGCTGGAAAAACCTAACAGTATATGCCTTTCCTCCTCTGCCTCTCCTCCCCAAGGTAATCCTCAAGGTCAGACAAGAGAAGCCAAAAATGACACTGATTGCCCCAGACTGGCCCCGCCAGCACTGGTACCCAATCCTAAAGAGCGTGTCTCAATGCCCAGCTTGGACATTACCTCATATTCCTCACTTATTGACTCAACAAGACAGTCAGATACTGCACAGCCAACTCAGGACCTTAAACCTGGCAGCATGGCGGATAATGTAACCATTCAAGACACACCTCTCTCTAAAGCAGTGATGGATGTTATTTTGGAGGCCTGGAGGCCTAGCACCAGAAAATCTTATGCAGAAAAATGGAAGAGATTCTGTGCTTGGAACCAAGCACTAGGTATTGACACGACTGTTCCAAATATTCCTCAGATTTTGCAATACTTAACTGAGATGCTGGATAAAGGCCATTCCTTTTCATCAATTAAAATTCATGCCTCTGCCATTTCAGCTCACTACAATACAGAACCACCAATGTTTTCTCATCCATTGCTAAGGCAGTACCTCAGAGGGGCCAAAAACATAAGACCTCTAAGGAGAGCATCAATACCTGCTTGGGACCTCAACTATGATTTGGAAAAACTCACACTGCCTCCGTTTGAGCCAGCCTCTGCAGCTGATATAAAATTCTTATCCTGGAAAACAGCTCTGCTTCTAGCAATAACCTCCGCTAGACGAGTCCAAGAGTTACAGGCACTCATGGCTGTGGAACCTTTAATCATTTTCCATCCTGACAGGGTTTCTCCAAGGACAAACCCTACATTTATGCCTAAGGTAGTGTCCAGTGTGGCCCTTAACCAAACAATTCATTTGCCTACCTTTTACCCAAACCCACAGAATAAGGGTGAGAGACTTCTGCATTCTTTGGACATTCACAGGCAGCTACGCTTCTACTTGGACAGAACCAAAGCTTTCAGAAAGACTGAACAACTTCTAGTGGCATATGCTGCAGGATCACAAGGAAAGCCTATCTCAAAACAGACTATTTCAAAGTGGATAGGCCACTGCATTCATTTGTGCTATTCACAGCATGGCAAATCAGTGCCTAAGGGCATTAGGCCACATTCAACCAGAGCAGCAGCCACTTCAGCAGCCTTCCTCAGAGGAGTACCAACCAACATCTTAGAGGCTGCAACTTGGAGTTCAGTGCATACTTACCTCTCTACTCTAAATCCAGGGCAGGCTTTGACACTGCAGTTCTGCAGGGCCTGATAGCCTCTCCTAATCCTATTTAGCCAGCCTCCCAACCTTAGCTTTAGGATTCAACCCAATTGTAATGACTGCAACAGTGAAACATGATGAAAATAGTACAGTTGTGTACCTGCCATAAATGTAGATGTTCGAGTGTATTCACTGTTGCAGTCCAGGTTACCCTCCCACCATCCCCCTTTTCCTTGCTGGGGCTTATCTGTACTTCTCTATTCTATACAACCTATGTGGTGTATTTGCTTGTAGATGAAGGAAAAGTTGTTTTTTGTGTATGCATGCTTATTGGCATAATTTAGCCTACCTTTTTAGGGGCACCTGACATCTGGCGCAAGAAAAACTGAAGAAAATGGCATCGGCTGCATCTTTTATACCCCAGGCGCACTGACGTCAGGGAGGAGGCGACAGCAGCCGACGCCGGACCCAGACTTTGGAACTCGGGCCGACTGTGGGTAGCCTGCCAGCAGGATAACCCAATTGTAATGACACACACACACACACACACACACTGCATGATTACTTAGAGCAAAATTGGAGGAATGTCAATTCACTTACACAATATATTTTTATTTTGGTCATATATATCTAGCTCCTTGGTGTTTATCCATTTCCTGTTTGCTGACCTCATGAGATACCATAATGAAAAGATGGCATTTCTTTGTAGAGCTGATGATCTCTGCTGAGAAATGAGCACACTGCTGCTTGGATTTAACTATACACTGGTCAGTTGGTTTATAATATGCCACTGCCATGACACTTAACCTACTATACTGTCATTTGTCATATTCTTCTGTACAATGACTTTTTGACTTTTTTCTCACCTCTTACTGATGGCACTTACTAATGAGCAACTCACCCTTCTTCTTTTGCCTTGCACTATATTATCATGACAGTTGCATATAGTTTGTCCTGGAATTTAGTATGCACTATATGTTTGTCTGTGCTAGCATCAACTTAAGAAGCTCTTTGAGGCAGGACCAGTTGTGGCAGTATCCAGTTCCTTTTGTAAAACCATCTGAGACAGTAATCAAACTGAGGTTACTGTGGGCCTGTATGTGACTGGACTAGCTTGGAGTTTTCCTCAAGTGCAACATTATATCCAAAGACTACAGATTTGAAATGGTTATTTCTACTACTTTTGAGATAAACAAAGCAATTGTCTGTACTTAAGCCTGTGTGAGCTAAGGTAAGAAGCAATGAGTGATGGAAGTGAATCTGTGTTATAGAGGAATAAATCATCAGTACATAGTATTGAATTTTAATTAAACAGGTCTTTATTAAGTTCAAAGTGTTCCTTTGATGTTTTTTCTAAATATGTTTATGGAAGATTCAAAGTTACTGCTGAATATAGCTATTAGTAGAAGTTGTTTTACTGTGCCCACTACTTGCTAAGTGGTTCACTCATTTTTGCTATGTTTTAGTGTCATTTTCAATGTTACTAGAAAGCAGTCAGTTTTGGCCAGGAGTGCGAGTCATCTAGAACAAGTAGCGGTTATTCTGGTGGCAGGAGGTTAATTGCTGCAATTCTAGGAAACTAAGAAATGTTGATTGTGGCTTTAGTTTGCTTACCTGTTTATTTTATGTTGCATGGAGTAGGGTATCATTGCTGTCTTTATTCTAAAACTGTGGAAGCTGCCCTTCTGTGTATAAGCTGAAAATCAACTAAAGTGGTGTTTTGATTCTATTGTCCATGAAAGATGCAGGAATATACATTTTGTTTTGCTGCACTTGCAATCACTTCGCTGTTTTAATAAGTGTTGAGCATTTTTTTTTCATTTTTTCTGCACTCGTATTTGTTTTAGTGAAATGTCCAGATTTTCACAGAATGTCAAGATTTTAGTCTCACATCCGTGGTCTGTTTCTCATAAAAGTATGTTTTTTTCTGGCAACCTCTGGCAAATCATTGAGGATTAAGACAACAAATAATGGCAGACATTTGAACTTTAGACTTCATATCCTTCAGAAAGTTCATACTAATGCAAAACGTGTTGTTATATTAACTTTCAAAGTTTGTAAGAGCAATATTTAAAAGGTGTCCCAATTTTTGGACATTTGCCTCCACTCCTCATTATGTGTGTTTTTGTTCTGATTTCTTGTACTAAAAGGTTGAGAGGTATGGGGGAGGGTTTAGGAGGATGGTAGGGGTGTACATGTTTGTAATACCTCTCAACTGTACAGAGTTTCTCAGAATGTCCAGATTTTTGGCTTATATTTTTGGTCTCTTCCTCATAAAAATTGTCTTTTTGTTTTTTGAGAAATCACCAGGATGATCTAAGGATTAAAGTTACTAGCATTTGAGTTTAGCTTTAGACTTCATATCTTTTAGAAAATGCATTCTAACACAACTCTTGTTGCTCTTGCAACTTTCTGAATTTATAAGACCAATATTTAAAATGTGTTCCTAGTTTTGGGCCTTTGCCCCCTCATTATGACAGGCTTTGCCCAGACTTCTTGTGCTAAGAGGTTGAGAGGTATGAAGGGTGTGTGTGTGTGTGTGTGTTTGAGACAGGTAGCATACCTCTCAACTGTCCAGGTTTTTGCAGAATGTCCAGATTTTTGCCCCATATTTTTGTTTTTTTCCTTATAACAATATTGAAGTTGCAGAATAATGGCAGTTATTTGAGGTTTTGACTTCATATCATTTAAAAAATGCATACTAACACAAATCCTGTTCTAGCAATTTTCTAAGTTCATGAGAGAAATATTTATAATCTGTTCCTATTTGTTTTAGACTGTATCCAGATTTCTTGCATTAAAAGGTTGAGGTGTGAGACAGTGAAATGTCCTCGTTAGGGTTAGCAGGTGGTTAGTAATTTGCTTAGGCTCAAGCTCTGTACCTTAACTACAGGAAACAAGAGCCTGTATTCTCTACCAAAAATATGCAACTGTTTTGCTTAGCAAATTGTATCACTGTTGTGTGTTTAGAGTTTTAAGGCAGTGTTAGTAGCAAAGCAAGGTAGCACACATTTGCTTTGATGCAGAAGGATGTGGGTTCTATTCCCACAGCATGTAGATAGATTGCTGATACTGTGTTAGATTTTAAGAGGGTGGGGTGCTGCAGTCCTGAGTATGTCCTCCTTTGAATAAGATGCCTAGTAATGAAGAACCTGTTTTAGTTTGCCATCCATTCCCTGTTGCAATATTACTAGCTTATTATTTTAATGTAACAGGCAGTTTATTCTTCAAGGGCAGCAGGCAGTGAATTTGTAGATGAAATATTTAAATATAAAGTTTTTTGCTAGCAGCACCCTTTTCATTAGCTACAGTCAGATCTCTTTAATGTGGAATTATTCAGATGACTTTTACTTCTGCAGAGACTGTGCATATTGACTGATATTGGTGGGTTATAATAGCAGAAGATCTGAAGTAGGCACTTCATTTGTCAGCAACCTTTGGGATACAGATCCGATCTCGGATCCGAGCCGGAAACTTCTACCACAGCATAGATCCAAGCTCCTAGCTCCTCCCTTTACCCATAATCCTCTGCCAACCCTGACTGACCCCAGATCTAGTTTGCCGCGCTTCAAGCTACAAGCTAGGTTCCTGAGCTCCTGGTTCATCGAAACTTTGTGAGGAAAAAATTTCTATTTTCTTCCTTTTTTCTTTTACTGTGAGTGAGAGTGTTTGGTTAGGTACCCCTATAGCCCTTTTTTTATCCAACTAAATTTATTTTTGTGGTCCTTTTTCTCCTCCCTTCCTCGCTGGTCGTAGCGTGTGTGTGGTGTGTGTAGGGGCCTAGTGAGTGTGTTTTTCCTTTTTTAAAAAAATGTCAGAGGCCCCTAAAGCCATTTTTTTAAGTGCACCGAGTGTGGCCATAAGCTTTCACCGGCGGATGGCCACACTCGGTGCGTTAGGTGCCTTGGGGTTGAACACCTCTCCTCTGGATGTGCGATCTGCGCGGCGTTCAACCCCAGGGCACTTAAGGACCGGAGGTCGAAGCTGATTCTGGCGGGCCTTTTGCCCCCAGATCCGGCTCCGGCCTCCGGTACTTCTGTGGCCACTATCCAGCCCTCGGTGGCGGCCACTCCTGCCTCCCTCCTTCCGGTCAGGACTCAACCTCCTGCTTCAGCTCCGGAGGAGAGGGAGGCCAAGAAAGACAAATGGAGAGAGAAGCACCATAAGTGGCGGGCCGAGGACTCCTCCTCGGCCCCGCCCACCAAATGGGCTTCTCCCTCCAGGACTTCTGGATCGCATTCTCCTCGGATCCGATCCCCTTGCTTCTCACCGGGAGCCGAGGAGGGGGTGACCCGGTCCTCGTCGAGGTCATCGAGGTGGCACTCCAGGCCTGCCTCGGTGGCCTCTTCAAGGTCCACTTTTAGCATGTCGGATGCAGACATGGACCGGATGATGAGGAGGTTCATCCAGGCCCAGCTGCAGATGGGAGTGCTCTTGCCTCCCCCCCCCCCCCTCCGGAGGGGAGCTCAACCCCATTCTTTGCTCCAATCGCTCCTTCTCCGACCCGTTTTCCGGGTTCGGAGTGTTCGGAGCCGAGCCGCGTTGGATCCTGGGGTGGGTCGGAGCCGACAGTGCTGGGCACTTCGGCTCCGACTGTTCCCTCGAGTTTGTCGGATCCGACCTCTCGGAGCCGCGGGCCGAGCTTCGGATCCGACGGATTCGGTGTGCCTTCGGCTCCGTCCCTGTCGCAGCACGTGGGTCCTTCGGATCCGATGGTCTCGGCCTCGGGTCCGGTCCCCGCTTCAGATCCAGGTGGGAGTCGACTGTCAGATCCGATCGAGAGCTGCTTCCCCTTGGCTTTCGCTGCAGTGGAGAGGGCACTGTTGAGTGCATCCGGGCCTCCGGTCCTGGCTTCGGCTCCCCCCTGCACTCCCTCTCAGCTGGTCCAGGCTCCCATCACCCGGCCCTTGGGGCAGTCTGCTTCAGTGCCTCGGGGTGTTCCTTCGGAACATGACATTGCTGGTGAGACTTCCTCGGACAGCCCCCCCGAGGAGGTTCCTCACAAGTCTAAGTGTAAGAGGAGGCACGTGGACTCCCCCGAGTCCCTTATGGAAGATCCGGACTTAGATGAAGGGGAAGGCTCCCCAAGGTCACCCCCCCGAGGATGTCTCCTTTGGAGACATCATGGAAATGCTTAGGATCGGGGGGTTGGCTTGCCCCCAAGTCTTCCTCCGATGTGTCCATATTCCTAGAGGCGTTCGAAGCAGGGCCATCTACCTCTTGGGTGTCCCCCCCCCCCGACCCCCTGGTGGACCTTATCGCCACCAGGGCTTGGAGGGAGCCGGACACTGTAGAGCCAGTCCCCAAGCACCCGGACAGGATCTTGAGTGCCCCCGCAGAGAGAACCCATTGGAGCAGAGGTCCCCCTGTGGATGCCATGTTGGTGGCGGCGGCCACCAAGAGAGAGTTGGCTCAGGAGAGCCCCACGGTCCACCCACCGAGCAAGGAGTCTCGTGCGATGGACCGACTTGGGAAGCAGGCCTTCAGTTCAGTAACCTTCTCGATGAGGGTGCTGAACTATATGGCACACGTCATCCGGATGCAGAGGGATCTAATAAAAGAATACACTGCCTCCCCCCCAGAGTCCATGTCGGAAGGGGACAAACAACTGTACTCCTCCCAAATGTCCACTCTACGGTCCATTTCTAACCTCTATGCGGCTTTTATCTCACGCCACTGAGGGAGCCGCTAAAGCTGGCGGAGTCAGCCTGGTCATGAGGTGACAAGCCTGGCTCCGACATTGTGACTTCTCGGAACCCTTTAAGGCATCATTCGCGAATGCCCCCTTAGATGGTTCTGCTCTGTTTGGCAAAACCGTTCGTGACACTTTAGTCCAGAGCGAGAAAGACGGGAAGATGTCTGCCGTCGGAGTCCGCTTCTCTGCTCCCCAGAGGTCCTTTTCCAGGAACCAAAAGGGTCAGAAGAAGATGTGGTTCTGGAAATCGCATCAATCCCAGTCTGCTCCGGATAACCAGTCCTCTCATGGCAGAGGAGGACAGGGAGGACGCCGCCCTAGAGGCAGAGGGGGTCCCAGGAATTTTGGGTCCAGAAAACCTTTCTCTGAGAGGCCCACGCAGAACCCCTGAGGGGTTGCCCGGCTGCTCCACTCTGGAGGCAGTCGGGGGGCATTTTTCGAGGCACCTAGCAATGTGGGAGTCCATAACAACAGATCGCTGGGTGCTTCGCATCATATCCAAAGGTTACCAAATTCCCTTTATTGTAACCCCCAAAAACAGAAGCCTCCCCGACGTACCACCCAATCAGAGGGAGGCGGCTGCTACAGAAATTCAGCAGCTTTTACAAAAAAGAGCCATCCAACCCGTCCCCCCAGAACAGCTCGGATCAGGGTTTTACTCCAGGTTCTTTCTGGTGCCAAAAAAAGACGGGGGACTTGAGGCCCATTCTCGACCTCTCTCTCTTGAACCTGGCAGTACCCAAAGAAAAGTTCTGGATGATCACGCTGCAATCTATTCTCCCCCTTTTATGGGAGAACGATTGGATGTGCTCGATAGACCTCAAGGATGCATACTATCACATTCTAGTGGACAGGCGCTCCAGGAGGTTTCTCCGCTTCCGGCTGGGAGCCAGTCACTTTCAGTTCAGGGCCCTCCCCTTGGTCTCACCTCAGCCCCCAGGGTGTTCACCAAGGTCTTAGCGGCAATAGCGGCCCACCTGAGACTCCAGGGAATTCAGGTCTTCCGTACCTAGACGACTGGCTCCTTAACGCCCCAACAAGGCATCTGCTCTGTTCATGCAGGGATTACTTCCTCAATCTTGCTCCATGTCTAGGATTGACAGTCAACATGGCCAAATCCTCTCTGGCTCCTACACAGGTAATAGATTTCATAGGGGCGAGACTGGATTCCAGACTAATGCTTGCTTTCTTGACTCCAGATCGGCTCCAGAACCTGAGGTTGCATGTACAGGCCATCCTCAAACTTCAAGCTCCATCGGCGGAATTGGTCCTGAGGGCTCTAGGTCCATGGCGGCAGCAATTTCTCTGCTGCCCTTGGCCCGTCTAAATATGAGGGTCCTGCAGTGGACCCTTCTGGTGCAATGGTCCCTGTCTTGCAACCCCCTGTACCATCCCATTCCCCTAAACAGGACTTGCAGAAGGTCGCTCGTGTGGTGGCTCCAGTCCCCGAGCCGCCACACGGGACGCCCATTCTCGATGCCTCCTCCCATCGCCACAGTGACCACGGACGCTTCTCGCCTGGGGTGGGGGGGCATTATTCAGGCAGAACGGTCCAAGGCACGTGGAACGACATAGAGACATCCTTGCATATCAATGTCCTAGAGATGAGGGTGGTGCTTTTGACGTTGCAGGCACTTCATGACCTTTTTCCTATTGGGACGATTGCGGTACAAACGGATAACATGTCAGTGGTCTGGTACATCAGCAAACAGGGGGGAACCAGGTCTTATCCTCTTTGTCGCGAGGCCATGAGAGTGTGGGAATGGGCGATATCCACCAACCGCTTTCTCATTGCAACGCACATTCCTGGACGGTCCAATATCCTAGCAGACAGGCTCAGTCGTACAATCCTGACCCCATACGAATGGTCTCTCAATCCTCTAGTAGCAGAGCGAATATTTGCGCAATGGGGGCAACCCTGTTGCAATCTTTTTGCCTGTCCCTCAAATACCAAATGCAACAGTTACTTTGCTCTAATCCCCCCTCTGGGGGAGTCCCCGTGAGACTCTTTAGTACATGCTTGGCCTCCCGGTCTTCTTTACGCTTACCCTACACTGCCCCTGATGCTAAAACTTTTACAGAAAGCCAGTCAGTTGGGGAGCAAGATGATCCTCATTGCCCCATTCTGGCCTCGTCAGACGTGGTTCCCGTACCTATGGTCTCACCTGATTCATCCGCCCTGGATTCTGGATCCCCTTCCGGATCTCATTACTCACCCTCTGAGTCTTCCGACCCCCAACCTGGTCAACCTCAAGCTGACGGCTTGGTTGCTCCAGTTCCACTCCTGATAAGGACTCCCGGAATCTCCTCACCAGTCAAAGCCATTCTAGTAGCAGCACACAAGCCATCCACCAGAAAGGTCTATCAGAGTAAGTGGAAACGCTTTTCATCTGGGCTGAGCACCGTCACTTAGATCCTTTTACAGCGCCTTTAACATCGGTTTTGGATTTTCTAACTACCCTTTTTCATCAGGGGGCTAGCTGTTCTACAGTCAAGGTACAACTAGCAGCGATTTCGCACTATCATGTAGGGCATGAGTCTGGCCCTCTTATTACCTCCAAGCTCTGTAAAGATTTCCTTAAGGGTACCTTCCTCCTCAGACCTCCTGTCAGGGAGGTAGTACCCCCATGGGATTTATCTTTAGTTCTACAGGCCTTGACAAGCCCCCCTTTCGAGCTGGCGGCCACGGTTGATCTCAAATACCTCTCTTGGAAAACGGCCTTTCTGGTGGCCATTACTTCAGTTAAAAGAGTCTCTGAACTTCAGGCTCTCTGTGTCAAACCACCATATTTGGCCTTCCATCAGGATAGAGTTTACCTCAGGATCAATCCGTCTTTTCTGCCTAAGGTATCTTCTGAAGCAAACATTAATCAATCTATTAATCTTCCCGTGTTCTTCCCCAAATATCAGAACAAAGGAGAATATAAGCTGCATTCTTTGGACATGCACAGACAACTGCGCTTTTATATTTATCGAACGGCTGGTCATAGACAATCCGACCAGTTGTTTGTCTCTTTTGCCAAAACCAACTTAGGCAAGTCGGTTTCTAAAGTTACCCTGTCACGATGGATAGCTAGTTGTATTCTCTTAGCATATCAGAGTTCGGGAAGGCCTGCACCTCAGGGAGTCCGCGCTCATTCTACTAGGGCCGTTGCTACATCGGCTGCTTTTAGATCTAGTGTTCCCTTGGATGATATCTGTTCCGCAGCCACTTGGGCTTCATCCCATACTTTTATCAGCCATTTCAAACTGGATGTTGTCTCCAGAGGTAGGGCGTCCTTTGGCTCTGCAGTGCTCCGGAATATCCTTCCATGAAGGCCACCGAATGTTTCAGGTAGCTGGGGACTCTGTCCCAAAGGTTGCTGACAAATGAAGTGTCTACTTCAGATTAAGATGTTACGTACTCACCATAACGTTCCATCTGAGTAGGCATCTTCATTTGTCTGCAACCATCCCACCCGCCTTCCCCCTGACCAATATGATTCTAAGTAGGAGTTGTCTTACATGAGTCCCTTCCGGGACACACTAGCAAGTTATTATATGGGGCAAACTTGATCTGAGGTCAGTCAAGGTTGGCAGGGGATTATGGGTAAAGGGAGGAGCTAGGAGCTCGGATCTATGCTGTGGTAGAAGTTGCCAGATCGGATCCGTATCCCAAAGGTTGCAGACAAATGAAGATACCTACTCAGATGGAACGTTATGATGAGTACATAACTTCTTATTTGAGTGGCCTTTTTTGGTTGAAATGTTCTGAATTGGGCAGTTTTGGCATTATTGATTTATATGTTTTCTTTGCTTGCTGGCTCTAAATTTAAAACATGCTGTAACAAGTGGTGTTGTATTATACAAGGGATTTAATTTAATTATTATATATTATAATTACAATCAGGAATGTGAATCAAAGACATTTTGCATGGTCCTAAAAATAGTGCAAAGGGTCTATGATTTGAAAACAGCCCAAAGGTAAACTTAATCTGCCACTGGCCAGATGCATTTTCTTTGAATGTGGGTTTCAGTCTGTTTCGATGAATGTGAGTTTCAAAGTCACAGAAGTTTTAATGCTAAGTCTGTTTTCATTGTGAGACTGTATTGCTTTGTTTAGCAAACATCTATCAGTGTTTGTGCTGAAAATTTTGAAATAAAAGTTTTAAATTAAATCCAAATATCTGTAATCATTGTAGAAGGAAAGCAGTATGCACACTGAGAGTTTTGTACAATGTTTATGGCAACTGGGGAGAAGTAGCCAAATAATAGGACACTGGAATGGCTGTGTGGGGGGCTGATCCAAATGCAACATATGTGTACTACCACATGTTTGTTTACAAAAAAATCACTGCATATATATATATATATGAATGTATGTATAAATAGGTATGTATGTGTGTAGTTTATAGGTTTCACTTTATAATCTCAAAATACTGAAATGTCAAATTTCAGTATTTCGAGACTATAAAGTCGAAACTGCAGTTGCACGAAACTGCATAATAGCGAATGCGGAAATGTCACATTCACCGTTATGTTAGTGTACGTGATGTGCGGTGCGGTTTATGGAATTTAGCTGGGGTTTGAGGTAAGTGGAGTTTTTGTAAGGCTGTTGGGTAGGGATTTTAGTGTGTGTGTGTGTGTGTGTGTGTGTGTGTATGGTGGTGAGTTTTATGTGTTTGTGTGTTTAGTGCGACCTCAGAGTTAGTATATAAGTAGGGGGTTGTGGGGGGTGTAGGGGGGCTTGCCCCCCTGCTTTTAGCACATTTGTTTGTTTGTGTGTTAGTTTTATTATGTTTGTGTGAGTTGGTTTGTTTTTTTTTTTAGTGTTGGCAGATAGGTGTATTTGTGTTTGTGTGGTGTAGTGTTTTGTTTATGCAACGTTCGTGGTTTGGAATTTCGCCATTTTAAAGTTTCGGGTTTTTGATTTTTCGGCTTTATACTCTCGACATACTGAAATTCAGTATTTCAGTATTATAAAGTGAATCCACTTTATATTCTCTCTCCTCTCTCTCTCTCTCTCTATATATATATATATATATATATATATATATATATATATATATATACGTGTGTGTATATATATATATATATATATATATATATATACATATATACACACACACACACACACACACACACACACACACACACACACACACACTTATATACATCCACCATATATTTTGTGTATCGTTTAATGTTGCATTAACACTTGAATGAAAATAGTGCAGAATATCCATTGTGTTTGAGGAATGACAGAGGTGTTGAGTAATTCAGGCTTTATTTTCAATGAAGTTATTAGGAGCCATCTGTTAATATGGTTTATAAAATGCAAGCTCTAAATGTGTTCTGGCTTTATATTCAGTTACTTTGATTAATACATGACGTGCCGGTATCAGCTAACTGTTTTCTCCAGTTTTACTTTTTGAGGTGCATGGTGTCTTCAGTTTATAGATATAAAAAGTAGTACGTTTGGGAAATATTCTAATAGCTGCTTATTTTTTGGTGTTTTGTTTCTGAATTATTTATAAGTTGAGAAGTCTTAAGTAAAGTTTGAAAGAAAAAATAAGTAAAAGCATTTGAGCTGACCATTTCCTTAATGTTGCCAGGACTTCTTTGGAACAAGACTCAAATGAAAGTTGATGGGTGGTGGTAGTTGTTTTCCGGGTTAAAGTTCACTTACTCTGAATTCTGTGTAATTGTTAATCTGTCTGATAGGTTTTACATGGAAGTCTATCCACTGTGGCTAGTCTTTTCTTAGTCTGTACCACATTAGTCAATAAATCTGAGGCCTTCTGGGATTAAATAAACTGTTCAGACTCTGAATTGTGTGTTTAAAGTGAAATTAGACTGTTTTTCCAGCACAAATATTTTAAAGTGATATTGTTGCCAACATCCTTTGTTTACTAATGTATTATTTGATACCTACTAACTATATATGTGGGCTGATCTTGTTTTCATTTACTAATGTACTGTCTGGGAGGTTGGTATAATGGTTAAGGTATTTACCTTACAGGCACAAGGTGCAGGGTTTGATTCTCATATGGGATAATTGGCTAGGCTTAAAATGGCCCACAAAGGGCAGTTAGCTTAGAACTAATGTATGAACCTATGTGTATGAACTTCAAGTGGTTGTGGCAGCTGTCTCATGCTTAGAGATTTTGATGCTTAAAAACTTGTGAATGCTTTTATTAAGTCAAGTGGCCCAAAAGTTTTGAGTTTGTGGTACTGGGTGACGCTCATCTGGTCAGGATAAAACTGATGAACATTCGTGGGTTCAGTTAAAGCAGCTTTATTGCACACAAACACAACAGAAATGAGGCTTTGTAACTTAAATTTAAATAAACGTATAAACAGACTGACTACCACACTCGTACATGTTAACACACCCGCTGTTCTCTCAAAATGGCACTGCTGCCTGCATGTGCTCACATCTGGAAATGCTCCTTAAAGGTACATACACATGCTCTGATCTACATCCTCCCTGTTTGAGAAATGATCCATATACGAAATTACAGTATTTAATGTACAGAAATGATCTTTTGACATGTAATTGTACAGAACTAATTATTTGACATGCAGTCACAAAATTAGACACACAGAAAACAATCATGTCGAGTTGTTGTGTATTTTACACTGGGTCTTGAAATATGACCTGATTTGTAGCATAAAAGTCAGAATTGGATCTAGCAACTGGGACAGTATTCAAGGAATGTTCAACTTTGGGGACATCATCAGGAATGATAATGGATGCTGAGACATGTTCTTTGGTACGGACATTGTCAGGGTTTCACTGAGATCTAGAGTCTGTATCACGGGTACGATGCTGCAATATCATTTCTGATACAGGAAGAAGATATCTGTGGTTTCTCCTGTAGTCTATACCCTCAGATTCCACTAAATAAGGTCTCAGCTCAGTACATATACCTCTCACTTGACCAATTTGATCAAAGCCTTTCACTGTTTCCATCCTCACTAACTCGTTGTCTTTTAACAGACTAATAAATCTGCTCATTTTATCATAGCTGGACTTCTGAGAAGAATGCTTTTTAAAAAGTTGGGCTTTGACTGCTCTGTTTTTAGCCAACAAACTAGAACTGATAGACAAGGTTGTTCTGGTTTGCCTAGATAAAAGTCTCTTGAGTAGGCAAGCCAAGTAGATTGCCACAGGGTATATTTCTGAGATTAAGTAAATTGAAGAAGATAACTATATTGTCATGCTTTGACCTCTCTAGTAATTGCTTTTCACTCTGTACTGCACGCGCAGCAAAGCCATTTGACTGTGGGTATTCAGGACTACTAGTAACATGAATAAAGTCCCACTCTTTTGCAAGCCTCTGAAACAATTGACTGGTAAACCGAGAAGTGTTGTCAGAAATAATTTTTGTGTGGCCTACCATGGACTGATAAATGATGTTTCATTTTGGTAATAACAGCACTAGACATTATGTTAGGTAGCAAATCGATCTCAAACCAGTTCAAATAAGGGTCTACCAACACTAAGTAATGCTTATTGTTCCACTCAATATGTCAGTTATTACTGTTGACCAAGTTAGTTCATGTATTTGGCTTAGCTGATGTGGCTCTTTTTGCAAATGCGGCTTAGTACTGTTGCACACTGGACAAAAAGAAAGCACTTTACCAATGTCTTTTGATAAAGAAGGCCAAAATACTAGTCCTCTCACGTTTTTTTTTGGTTGAATCGGAATCTGGGTGGCCACAATGCAAAATCTGAATGTATTCACTTTGTAAGGAAGCGGGAACAATGACTTTTGGACCTTTGAAAATGATACCATCTTCTATCAGCATCTCATCTCTGTATGTAAGGTTGGACTTCTAGCAGTACACAAGATTGCTTCCAAGGCCATCCTACATTGATGAAGTGGTTGAGCTTTTGCAAAATTGGATCTGTCATTGTATGGTCTCTTAGCTCAAGTCTCATGGTAGAAAAATGACGCACTCCCATTACATCAAAGTCAAAATTATCTGCATCAAGCTGTTCCATGGTATTTCTGGGCAATCTGGATAAGGTGTCAGCCAAATAAAGTTGTTTACTTTTTGTATAGACCATTTTGAAATGATCACTTTTGCAGTTTGAGCATCGTTCTTTGTAGTCTTGCTGGAGTTGAATGCATAGGCTTCTTTAAAATATTGACTAGAGGTTGATGGTCAATTTCTATTTGGATAGCTCGGCCATAAATATAATCATAGAACTTTTAAGATGCAAACACAGTTGCCAAAAATTCCCTCTCAATTTGAGCATACTGCATCTCAGATTGGGTAAGAGTTCTAGATGCATCGGAACAGGCCCTCCTGAAGAATAACTGCACCATGACCGAACTTTGAAGCATGACAGGAGAGAACTACTGGTTTGTGGACATCACAGTATCTTAATGTAGGTGGGTTAGCAATTTGCTGTTTGAAGTATCAAATGCTCTTTGATGGTGTTCTGACCATGACCAGGCAACATTTTTGCATGTCAGCTCTCGTAAAGGCGCTGATAGCTCACTAAGGTCAGGGATAAATTTGCCCAAATAGTTAACCATACCAAGAAAACACTGTAGGGCTTGGACATTGTCTGGAGCAGGCATCTCAAGAATGGCTGCTTGTTTAGAAGGATCTGATCGGAAGTCTGCACTGGTAAATAAATGACCTACATAAGTAACCTCTGGTAATTTGAATTTACACTTAAGAGCATTGAGCTTTAAAATCAGTTCACACGCTCTGTCCAGAACTTTCCTGAGGTTTCTGTCATGCTTTGCTTCACCATTACCTCCAGCCAATAAATCATCAACTGTTATAGCACAGCCTGAAAAAATTTGCTACATTGCATGTTGATATACTTCACTGTCAGAATTTATTCCAAAAGGTATCCTGAGGAATCTGTATCTACCAAGTGGGGTACTGAATGCAGTCAGTAGTAAAGATTTGTGATCAAGCATCACTTGCCAAAATGAACTCTTTGCACCTAAGACAGAAAAAACAGTGGGATTTGGCATGAGGGTGACAATCTCCTCGACTGTACTCATAGGATGTTGAGGTCTTTTTAATGTCTTGTTCAAGTCTCTTGGATCAGT
Organism: Protopterus annectens; assembly: GCF_019279795.1. Classification (NCBI taxonomy): domain Eukaryota; kingdom Metazoa; phylum Chordata; order Ceratodontiformes; family Protopteridae; genus Protopterus; species Protopterus annectens. The sequence continues at coordinate 629,698,436 of NC_056749.1, forward strand.
GCATATTCTGATTTCATCTGATTTTTTTTATGAGCAGCTACCGTACAAGGCACCCACTCAGTTGGTTCTGTGACTAGACAAATCACACCTTGCTGCACCATTTTGTCTAACTGGACCTTGACCTGCATAGCTATTGGAACTCTTCTTGCGGTCTGACCACTGGACTGACCTCTGGGTCTAATTTCTTGGAGTACACAACTGGAATTCTGCCTAACTTGTCGTCAAATACATCAGCATACTCTGAGAAAATAGTATCACTGAAGCTGGGACTGGGACATGTGCTTACATGATGTACTACTTTGGTAAAAGAAAGCAGTTTCATTCTCAAACTCTCAGTGAGACCTAATAATGACTGCACAGGTCTTCAGATTACAGAAAACTGCAAGCTGTAACTGTTCCCAGCTGAATAACATGAAAGCACTATTCTCAGTTTGAATCTCTTCACCTCCATAAGCAACAAGCTTTGCACAATTGACCACCAGATTAAGTTGCTCACCAGCCCTCACTTCACCAAATGTTTCTGCTGACGTCACATTACACTTTGAGCCAGTGTCTCCTTTGAGCTCTGGGGGTTTATTATTGATGAGGACAGTACAAAATACTTCATTCTTTGCCAACAAATCTACTGCATTAACCTTTTCACCGATCACTGATACACAATCTACATAGAAAATAGGTTGAAGCTTTCTACATGATCAACTTGCTTTTTTTAACAACTGAATGAGGCTTGCTTGATTTACAAACCTTTTGAAAATGGTTCCATTTTTTAACACTTGTGGCATTGCTGACCAAATGCTAACCGCTTCTCTCTTTTAGACTCATGATTGGCTCCACAATTATGACAGTTAACAATAAGACTTGGCTTGGGTTTTGCTGACTCACCCTTATACTGTACTGAGCATGCCCTTTTTACTGAGTTAGTCTTGGAACAAGCTAGAAAGCTACAGGTTTTCCCTAGCAGACCCGCAGGGGTTGCAGTTGCCATATGCTTAGGCCTGTTTCTGCTTGCCACATGTTGCATGCTGTCTATATTTGCTCCAGAGGCTGCTGAAACCATACTCTTGTTACTTGCAAGCATATTTGTGTGCCTTTCTGTGAGCTCATGGATTTGACAAACCTCTGTGGCTTTGTTTAATGTTAAATCACTGTCCTGAAGTAAAATCTTTCTCACTGCAGCACTATTAGCAGCACGCACATAAGCCTGTCCTTTACTAACTCATCTTTCAAGTCACCACATCTGCATGTTTTGGCTTTATTTCTCAAGTCAGTGATATAAGCTGCAAAAGTTTCACCTCGTCTCTTGTATAAAATAAGTGCCTCTCTAATATAACATTTGTCTGGGGTTGCACATTTCTGTAAATTTACATTTCAAGCACTCTGGTCCCTAATGGCAGTTTCCCCCTCCTGCATATACTTCTGGTGCATATACAAATGAACGCTGTCTTTCAGTAACCTCTGACCCAGCTAAGCTAAGCAAAATGAATGCCCTTCTATGTGCATCTTTGTCAGAAAAAGCTGCCTGTATGAAAATATTTTATTTTTGCTCGAATACTCTCCAGTTTTCTGCTATATTATGATAAAACACAAGTGGACTGGGTCTGCGAAATGTCTCTGCCATGTCAACACACAGTAGTGAAGATGCTTGAAAATATGTACTTGCACACACACATAAATATATATGCTAGAACTTTGCCAGAAGTAGTAATTATTCCCAGTAGCACAACACTCTCTCTGAAATAAATGCACTTTGCCAAATAAGTCTCCGTAGCACAAAAACACTTTGAAATCACTGTACTTTGTGAAACCACTCCTTATCAGTGTAAGAAATACTTCAAAATAAGTGTTCTTTGCAAATAAACTATACATAGCAGAAGAAACTCAGAGTAAGAAATACTTTGAGATGAATGCACTTTGCAAATATACTGTACACAGCACAAGAACCTTTCAAAATGGTTTTACTTTGCAAAATAACTCTGCACAGTGTAAGAAACACTGAAATGGTGGTACTCTCTGAATAAATGCACGCAGCACAAGAAACATTTCATAATGGCTGTACTTTGACGACGTTTTGCAATGTAATTGTACTTTGCACACAGCAGACTCTTTGAAATAATGGCACTGCAATAAAGCACACACTCTGCAAATGCACTACTCACTTTGAGGTGCTTCTAACAACTCTAACTATGCTTTGAATGGCTTTGATGAATGCAAAGTTGTAGATGTTGTTCATGTTTCACTGTTGGAGTCATCACGTTTGGGTTATCCCTGCCAGGGTAGCCCTCGGCCGGTCCGAATACCAGAGGCTTAGTATTTCTGCATCGGTTGCTGTCTCTTCAGGACTGATGTCAGGTCATCAGTAGTATAAAGTAAGGCAGACGATGCCATTACATTAGTCTTTCTTGACGTGGAACCCGAAGCAGAAGCAGTTCACATGAGTGCCAGTCGGCTGCTACCTGAGTTTTGTCTTCCGAATTAAAGCTGAAGTCTTCTAAAACTAAGTACCCCATTGGGATCCTTTTTTCTTGCACTAACCGATGTCAGAAAAAGTTAACAATTGTCTTGCCTGTGGAAAGCAAATACAACACCAAGACTTTTATTCTTACTGCGTGACTTGCTTAGGCCCAGACCACAATGTCCCTTGCTGTCGCTTTTCTGCTTTGTTCAACGCCAGAACTATATGTCATCGGGCCCTTATTGTAGCTAGGTATTTTCACTTACAGTTCTCAAATTCTGGTATGGCTTCAGTAAGCCATCTGACAGCAGATCTTCCGAAAAAATGCAAGGATAAAGACAGAGACAGACCGCACAAGTCCAAACCTATCGACACTTCCGTTAAGCTAGTCGTCAGTACTCCAGTCCTCAGTGAAGTGCTTTCACAGCCCCTGATGCCCGCTTCTGTGTATTCACAGGCAACTACTGAGACCCTTTCGTAGTCTGGTTTGCTGCAAAACACTTCTTCGACTAAGGATCCTGCGGTTGTCTCTCCCTTGGATGGGTTCAGAGCCGCTGAGCAGGCACTGGCTTCCGAGTAAGTACTTTGCACTACCGATTCTTGACACAAACCGACAACCCCTTTTGTTCTTTCAAAAACTACTATGTTTCTAAGGCTACTTACCACACCCAGGAAACTGACGTCCCAATCTCAGGAACCTGCTTCCTTGCCTCAATCTTAAATGCTTAAAATGGTGGAAGACCTTATCATGCTGATCAGGGAAAGCCAAGCTACCCCTTCCAAAAGAAAGATATCTGTCCCCAGTAGTTTTGTCTGAACAGGAGTCTGGCAATTATGATGCATCTGAATATGAAGACATGCAACCCCTCTCTGCTTATGAGGATTCTGATGCAGAGGACTCCATTCCTTCAGCCCCCCCCCCCCCCCGAGGAATTTTCGTTTGGGGAAACCCTTCATATCTTAAGGGAGTATTTCCAATGGGAATGCCAGGACTACCCTCAGTCTAAAAAGAGACTCAGGGAATTCTTAGATCTTCCACAGCACAGATCCCTGGACATTCCACCAGTCCTGAATGTTGTGGGCGATGTTTTCCTGGAGTCCAGTTTGACTCCTGACACCCTCCCTCCTGCACCAGGAAAACCTGACCGGTATTAGAGTCCCTGACTCACAAATTTCTTTTTAAAAATCCTACTGCTGACCCTGAGGTAATTTCTCAAGCGCCTAAAGGAATTAAAGTAACCACTGCTAAGAATCCCACCCGCTCAGATATGGATTCCCGAGCACTAGACAGATGGGGTAAAAAAGTATACACCTCTGCTGCTGTTGCTGTCAGAGCACTAAATTGCTAGTTCCATATGCTAACATTTCAGCAACACACCATGGAACTCCTCAAACAAAGTGTCTTCCTTTCCTGCTTGTGCAGAATCTAGAGTTACAAGAGTTAATGCATTCTGCAAGTCAAGTAACTAAACTCTACTTGTGCTGTGGTTTTGAAGCCCTAGAAGCTTCTTCTAGGGAATCAATCACCCTTTCTGTCCTTAGAAGGCTTGCATGGCTTAAGGAACACCCCTTGCCAGACCATGTTAAATCTAAATTGTTGGATGCACTCTTGCACATAGACAACTTATTTGGCAGTAAGGCAGAGGAGGTCTGAAAAAAGATGGAAGAAAAAGCTAAATCTATGCAGACAGTTAAGGATTTCTTACAGGTCCAGCCGGCATTGCCCCTCCAAGCACTGGTCCTTTCCTGCTCCCACCAGATCAGTTCAGCCCAGACCCCATGGAAGCAGAGCCCCCCAGACAGCAGCCACAGGGAATGCAAAGATCAAAACAGTGGAATTCCTCCACTTCAAAAACAGGGAGTTCTAAGCCACCCCGTCATGGTAAGAACTCACAATGACTCTCTTCCCCCACCCCCTCCCTCTGCCCACCTTCACTTACCCCTAGGAGGAAAACTATCTTTTCATGCAAGCACCTGGGCCACCATTACCGACGACCGCTGTGTCCTCAACATAGTGTCACAGGGATACAAATTTTCTTTCCACACACTTCCAACTCCAAAATGGTTCCCAGATCTACCCTTCAAACCAGTGGGCAGAGACGCAAAAGCAAGTCCTTTCCCTGCTCTCTATGAGGGCAATAGAGCACATTCCTGCAGAACAGAAAGGCCGAGGTTTCTACTCCAGAATTTTTCTGGTACCCAGAAAAGAGGGCACCTGGTGCCCCATCCTCGATCTATCCATTCTAAACACCTTCCTGGTGATACCAACATTTAAAATGTTCACCTTCCAGCAACTGCTACCCATGTTCTCTAAAGATGGTTGGCTAGCCACCCTAGACCTAAAAGAGGCCTACCTTCACATTCCTGTCAGGGAATCATGCAGGAAATATCTAAGTTTCAGGGCAGGAGCTCTGCACTTTCAGTTCTCTGCACTTCCCTTTAGCTTATCTACTGCTCCCAGAGTTTTCACAAAATGTCTGGCTCTGGCCATTGCCTTTTGCAGACAAAGGAATATACAAATGTACCCATACCTAGACGACTGCCTAATTCAGGCAGTCAGTCAGGAAAAGCTGCTCAAGCACCTGACCTTTGTAAAGTCCCTACTGACCTCCCTAGGGTACACAATCAATGAAAAGAAATCCAAACGATTACCCACCCAAAGGATTTTATTCCTGGGAGCAAGCCTGGACACAGCATCCCAGATGGCATTCCTTACACCAGAGAAGCAAACTTACCTGACAGCCTACTTCTCTCAACTAGCCACCAGACCCCAGTTATCTGCAAGGAAAATCCTGCAAGCTCTGGGATTCATAGCATCTTGCATTCTACTCATTCCATATGCCAGACTGCATATGAGGAAACTTCAATGGTACCTAAAAAGCCTTTGGTGTCAACACTCTCAAGACATGTAAACTCTTATACCAGTGATACCTTGCCTCAGAAAAGATTTTTTTTGGTGGGCAGCAGCATGCTCCCACAACAAGGGACTACTTTTCTCACCACACTCCACCACCCAGACCTTCACCACAGGTGCATCAGACTATGCCTGGGGTGCACACCTGGAGAGCAGGTGCATACAAGGCCAATGGAGCTCACAGCAAATCCATCTGCACATCAGTCAAAAAGAGATGTTAGCTGTCCAGCAAGCATTGACAGCTCTCAGCCCCCTTCTCTCCCCAGGGACTCTCCTGATCAAAACAGACAACACCACTGTGGTATATCAACAAGCAGGGAGGGACTCGCTCCTACCCTCTGTGCAGGCTGGCCATGACCCTTTGGCACACAGCCTCTGCCATGCAACTCCACCTGTTAGCACAATTCCTGCCAGGTTTTCTAAACTCTCTGGCACACAGCCTGTGCCATGCAAGTCCACCTGTTAGCACAATTCCTGCCAGGTTTTCTAAACCCTCTGGCAGACCATTTAAGCAGAAATCTTCTGGACCCACACGAGTGGCAGCTAGATAAAAGAACCTTCACCCTAATAGCTCGTAAATGGGGCACCCTGATGGTCAACCTCTTTGCCTCCCACAACAGCCATTAGCTCAGCAAGTTCTGCACCAGGGAGCATCACTGCATGGTTTGGAAAGTGGATGCCCTGTCCTTCACCTGGGTCAGTCTGTCGGTCTATGCCTTTCCTCCATTACCTCTCATCCCTAGGGTACTGCTCAAAATAATGGAGGAAAAACAAGGACAATTCTTATTGCTCCAGACTGGCCTCGCCAGCACTGGTACTCACTGGTGCACAGCCTGTCCCCACTGCCACCATGGCATCTCACTCAGACCCCCAACCCTCTTGACTTAGAGGGAAGGAGAATCCATGCATCCCCAATTGCAGACCCTCAATTTGGCAGCTTGGCTTATTCCCTAACCACCGATCAATCTGCCAACCTCAGTAAACAGATTCTAGATGTTATACATGAGGCCAGATGCCCTAGCACTAGAAAGTCTTATGCTGACAAATGGAAAAGGTTCTGTACCAGGATTCAGGCTAAGGGAGACGATACGGCACAGCCCTCCTTCCCTCTCATCATGGATTACTCAACTGACCTGTTACACAGTGGTCCCTCGTTTTCCTCTATTAAATTTCATGCCTCTGCTATACTGTGCAGCCCCTTTTCTCACACCCTCTGATCAAACAATTTGTAAGAGGGGCTGGCAACTTGAGGCCACACAGAAGAGCACCTACCCCAGCTTGGGACCTTAACTTTGTGTTGGAAAAGCTCACCCTGCCCCCCTTCGAACCAGCATCTTCAGCAAAGTTAAAATTTCTCTCCTGGAAGACCACTTTCCTTCTGGCCATCACTTCAGCCAGAAGGGTCTCCGAGCTACAAGCACTCATGGCTGTGGAGCCCTTCATCATCTTCCATGCTGACAGGGTTTTCCTCAGGACTAACCCATCCTTCATGCCCAAAGTGGTGTCCAGTGTGGCTCTCAACCAATCCATTCATTTGACCACCTTTTTCCCTAACCCACAGAACAAGGGGGAAAGGATCCTGCAATCTCTAGATGTGCACAGACAGCTCAGATTCTATCTAGACACAGGACTAAATCCTTCAGAAAATCTGATCAGTTGCTGGTTAGCTTTGCTGTAGGGGCAAGAGGGCAAAGCCATCTCCAAACAAGCAATTTCGAAATGGATAGCACACTGCATCCATTCTAACACAACTCTTATTGTTCTTGCAACTTTCTGAATTTATAAGACCAATATTTAAAATGTGTCCCTAGTTTTGGGCCTTTGCCCCCTCATTATGACAGGCTTTGCCCAGACTTTGTGTGCTAAGAGGTTGAGAGGTATGATGGGTGTGTGTGTGTGTGTGTGTGTGTGTGTTTGAGACAGGTAGCATACCCCTCAACTGCCCAGGTTTTTGCAGAATGTCCAGATTTTTGCCCCATATTTTTGTTTTTTTCCTCATTAAAATATTGAAGTTGCAGAATAATGGCAGTTATTTGAGGTTTTGACTTCATATCCTTTAAAAAATGCATACCATCACAAATCCTGTTGTTCTAGCAATTTTCTAAGTTCATGAGAGAAATCTTTATAATCTGTTCCTATTTGTTTTAGACTGTATCCAGATTTCTTGCATTAAAAGGTTGAGGTGAGACAGTGAAATGTCCTTGTTAGGGTTAGCAGGTGGTTAGTAATTTGCTTAGGCTCAAGCTCTGTACCTTAACTACAGGAAACAAGAGCCTGTATTCTCTACCAAAAATATGCAACTGTTTTGCTTAGCAAATTGTATCACTGTTGTGTGTTTAGAGTTTTAAGGCAGTGTTAGTAGCAAAGCAGGTAGCACATGTTTGCTTTGATGCAGAAGGCTGTGGGTTCTATTCCCACAGCATGTAGATAGATTGCTGATACTGTGTTAGATTTTAAGAGGGTGGGGTGCTGCAGTCCTGAGTATGTCCTCCTTTGAATAAGATGCCTAGTAGTGAAGAACCTGTTTTAGTTTGCCATCCATTCCCTGTTATTACTAGCTTATTATTTTAATGTAACAGGCAATTTATTCTTCAAGGGCAGCAGGCAGTGAATTTGTAGATGAAATATTTAAATATAAAGTTTTTTGCTAGCAGCATCCTTTTCATTAGCTACAGTCAGATCTCTTTAATGTGGAATTATTCAGATCTCTTTAATGTGGAATTATTCAGATGACTTTTACTTCTGCAGAGACTGTGCATATTGACTGATATTGGTGGATTGTAATAACAGAAGTTTGAGTGTCCTTTTATGGTTGAAATGTTCTGAATTGGGCAGTTTTGGCATTATTGATTTATATGTTTTCTTTGCTTGCTGGCTCTAAATTTAAAACATGCTGTGACAAGTGGTGTTGTATTATACAAGGGATTTAATTTAATTATTATATATTATAATTACAATCAGGAATGTGAATCAAAGACATTTTGCATGGTCCTAAAAATAGTGCAAGGGGTCTATGATTTGAAAACAGCCCAAAGGTAAACTTAATCTGCCACTGGCCATATGCATTTTCTTTGAATGTGGGTTTCAGTCTGTTTCAATGAATGTGAGTTTCAAAGTCACAGAAGTTTTAATGCTAAGTCTGTTTTCATTGTGAGACTGTATTGCTTTGTTTAACAAACATCTATCAGTGTTTGTGCTGAAAAATTTGAAATAAAAGTTTTAAATTAAATCCAAATATCTGTAATCATTGTAGAAGGAAAGCAGTATGCACACTGAGAGTTTTGAACAATGTTTATGGCAACTGGGGAGAAGTAGCCAAATAATGGGACACTGGAATGGCTGTGTGGGGGGCTGATCCAAATGCAACATATGTGTACTACCACGTGTTTGTTTACAAAAAAATCACTGCATATATATATGAATGTATGTATAAATAGGTATGTGTGTGTGTAGTTTATAGGTTTCACTTTATAATCTCGAAATACTGAAATGTCAGATTTCAGTATTTCGAGACTATAAAGTTGAAACTGCAGTTGCACGAAACTGCATAATAGCGAATGCGGAAATGTCACATTCACCGTTATGTTAGTGTACGTGACGTGCGGTGCGGTTTATGGATTTAGCTGTGGTTTGAGGTAAGTGGAGTTTTTGTAAGGCTGTTGGGTAGGGATTTTAGTGTGTGTGTGTGTATGGTGGTGAGTTTTATGTGTTTGTGTGTTTAGTGCGACCTCAGAGTTAGTATATAAGTAGGGAGTTGTGGGGGGTGTAGGGGGGCTTGCCCCCCTGCTTTTAGCACATTTGTTTGTGTGTGTGTTAGTTTTATTATGTTTGTGTGTGTTGGTTTGGTTTTTTGTAGTGTCGGCAGGTAGGTGTATTTGTGTGGTGTAGTGTTTTGTTTATGCAACGTTCGTGGTTTGGAATTTCGCCATTTTAAAGTTTCGGGTTTTTGATTTTTCGGCTTTATAGTCTCGAGATACTGAAATTCAGTATTTCGAGATTAAAAAGTGAATCCACTTTATATTCATTCTCTCTCTCTTTCTCTTTCTCATATATATATATTTATACACACACACACACTTACATACATGCACCATATATTTTGTGTATCGTTTAATGTTGCATTAACACTTGAATGAAAATAGTGCAGAATATCCATTGTGTTTGAAGAATGACAGAGGTGTTGAGTAATTCAGGCTTTATTTTCAATGAAGTTATTAGTAGCCATCTGTCAATATGGTTTATAAAATGCAAGCTCTAAATGTGTTCTGGCTTTATATTCAGTTACTTTGATTAATACATGACGTGCCGGTATCAGCTAACTGTTTTCTCCAGTTTTACTTTTTGAGGTGCATGGTGTCTTCAGTTTATAGATATAAAAAGTAGTACGTTTGGGAAATATTCTAATAGCTGCTTATTTTTTGGCGTTTTGTTTCTGAATTATTTATAAGTTGAGAAGTCTTAAGTAATGTTTGAAAGAAAAAATAAGTAAAAGCATTTGAGCTGACCATTTCCTTAATGTTGCCAGGACTTCTTTGGAACAAGACTCAAATGAAAGTTGACGGGTGGTGGTGGTTGTTTTCCGAGTTAAAGTTCACTTACTCTGAATTTTGTGTAATTGTTAATCTGTCTGATAGTTTCTTTTTTAGGTTTTACATGGAAGTCTATCCACTGTGGCTAGTCTTTTCTTAGTCTGTACCACATTAGTCAATAAATCTGATGCCCTCTGGGATTAAATAAACTCTTCAGACTCTGAATTGTGTGTTCAAAGTGAAATTAGACTGTTTTTCCAGCACAAATATTTTAAATTGATATTGTTGCCAACATCCTGTTTACTAATGTATTATTTGATACCTACTAACTATATACGTGGGCTGATCTTGTTTTCATTTACTAATGTACTGTCTGGGAGGTTGGTATAATGGTTAAGGTATTTACCTTACAGGCACAAGGTGCAGGGTTTGATTCTCATATGGGATAATTAGCTAGGCTTAAAATGGCCCACAAAGGGCAGTTAGCTTAGAACTAATGTATGAACCTATGTGTATGAACTTCAAGTGGTTGTGGCAGCTTAGAGATTTTGATGCTTAAAAACTTGTGAATGCTTTTATTAAGTCAAGTGGCCCAAAAGTTTTGAGTTTGTGGTACTGGGTGACGCTCATCTGGTCAGGATAAAACAGATGAACATTCGTGGGTTCAGTTAAAGCAGCTTTATTGCACACAAACACAACAGAAATGAGGCTTTGTAACTTAAATTTAAATAAACTTATAAGCAGACTGACTACCACACTCGTACATGTTAACATATCTGCTGTTCTCTCAAAATGGCACTGCTGCCTGCACGTGCTCACATCTGGAAATGCTCCTTAAAGGTACATACACATGCTCTGATCTACATCCTCCCTGTTTGAGAAATGATCCATATACGAAATGACAGTATTTAATGTACAGAAATTATCTTTTGCCATGTAATTGTACAGAACTAATTATTTGACATGCAGTCATACAAAGTTAGACACACACAAAACAGTCATGTCGAGTTGCTGTGTATTTTACACTAGGTCTTGAAATATGACCTGATTTGTAGCATAAAAGTCAGAATTGGATCTAGCAACGGGGACTGTATTCAAGGAATGTTCAACTTTGGGGACATCATCAGGAATGGTAATGGATGCTGAGACATGTTCTTTGGTATGGACATTGTCAGGGTTTCTCTGAGATCTAGAGTCTGTATCACGGGTACGATGCTGCAATATCATTTCTGATACAGGAAGAAGATATCTGTGGTTTCTCCTGTATTCTGTACCCTCAGATTCCACTAAATAAGGTCTCAGCTCAGTACATATACCTCTCACTTGACCAATTTGATCGAAGCCTTTCACTGTTTCCATCCTCACTAACTTGTCGTCTTTTAACAGACTAATAAATCTCTAGTAACTGGATAAAAAATACTGGTCTGTCCAACAAATAATGAATGAGAGCCCCCTTGGAGGCAGAGTCAAGTCCCAGTATAAAAGCACTGCACTGGCAAAAGCTGTAGAAATTCCTCTCTTTAATTCACAATAAAATCACATGAAAACCAAATATGGTTGAGCGCTTTCATCTACAACCGTAGATTTCTTCAGAACCACTACACATTGTTACCTTGCTTCTTTATATATACAAATCAATTCAACAATTAACATCTCATTAAATAATCATATAATTAAACTCATTCAAATTGATCATCAGCTTTATAAAGTGCACAGTGCTGGATTCCCTCAATGTATGCCATTCTATAAATATATATGTATATTTTTAAAAATATAATGCTTAAAAATACTTTAAAAACTATTAAATTCATGTATATATACTGACTGTCATGACACTCTCTATACCCTACTTATGATACATCTAAAAAAACTTCATCTCTAACATATTTGTTTAACTTTCTTTAGTATAATGAATTTTTAATATACATTTTCTATGCCCCTATGCTATTATATAGGTGATTGTATACCTTCTAAAATTTGGCTTTCCGCCTATATCTATCATAAAATAGTTTTTATTGAAATATATTCATTTAGCCCTGGGTGCTCAGATGCATTCAGTTTGATTTGCCACCGTGTTTCTTTTTCTAATAATTTCTCCTTTATGTTCCCTCCCCTGGGGTTCACCTTAACATGTTCTAAAATACCAAACTTGAACGTCCTGCACTCTTTACTGGCCAAACAATGTCTCCATAGGGCGTTGTTCTCATCTTGCTTCTTTATTCTGTAATAGTGCTCATAGATTCTGTTTTTTAAGAATCTAGAAGTCATCCCTACATAGTAACATGGACATGTAGAACACAAAGCTAAATATATGACGTTCTTGGTTCTACAATTTCCCTTACTAAACCTAACTGTAGTATTCTGTATATTATCCAATGTAACACTACTAACCTCCATAATAAACTGGCACTGATTACATCTTCCACACTTGGTGGTACCTCCCTCTCTGTTACAAAATTCACCCATCATATTTTTTAACCTACTTTTCAAATTCTGTCCATTCCTATAAACGAATGATGGTCTAGGGCCTATTATTTTATAAATGTCATCATCTGTTTCTATTATGTTCCAATTTTTTACTATTATATCTTTAAATTTGTTAACTGAGGGTGCATATTGCATAACACAGGCTCTCCTATATTCAGTATTTACTTTTTTCGTACTTCCAATTCCATGCTCGTTCCCCAATATGGGTTTGTATTTTTTACCCCACTCTTGTTTTACATATCTTACTACATCAAACACCATCCTGTCAGGGTACCCTCTGTCAATAAACATTGCGGCTATATAATTTAATTCCACTATTACATCCTCATAGCTGGATGTCATCCTGGCCGCTCTAATGCATTGCCCTTTTATAATACTTCTTTTCTGATACTGGGGGTGGCAACTATTATACTCGAGATAATCATTACTGAAAGTATCCTTCCTATATAAATTGGACTTAAACTTCTTACTCTCAATAGTAATTTTCGTATCCAAATATGCTATGCTTTTTCTATTCAAACTAGTTGTAAACCTTAAATATTCATTTCTACTGTTGAGATACTTAGTGAATTCTTGTAATAGTTCCTCACTACCTTCCCATATAAAAAACACATCATCCAAAAACCAAAGATAACATTTTATATACTTGTTCCATTCAGTTCCTAAGATGTATTCTTCTTCCCAATTCAGTAGAAATAAATTAGCAAACATGGGGGCACAGGCTGCCCCCATGGCAACCCCCTTATTTTGCCTGTAATATTCGCCTTGAAACATAATAAAATTATTTTTCAAAACTACTTCCATAAACACCATGATGACACTTATTCTGTCCCAAGTTAATCTACTATATTTACACATACTTTCTTCAAATCTTTTAAGTCCCTCATCCTGAGGTTTACATGAGAATAGGTCCACTATATCTATCGTTACCAAAAGACAATTGTCAGTTATAAGATCATCCTTAAGTCTATTGAGAAAATCCCAGGAATCCTTTACTATATGTGGGATGTTTGAATATATCCCTTTTAACCATCCATCTACAACTTTCCCCATTTCAAAAGTTTTAGAATTACTTCCAGATATGATGGGTCGGAACGGTGGTTCCTGAATATTCTTATGGATCTTGGGTATACCTACAATGGTTCCTAAAATAGGATACTCAATTTTCACATAATTATACATGTTCATATCTATTCTACTATCTATTAATAAATCCTCTATAATTAAATTAATTTTGTGATATGCAATGTTGACTTCATTCAGTGAGGTGGCTATATAATTCCCTGAATTTAATAATATATTCATAATTTTGTTATTATAATCTTCAGTTTAATATAGCACTACCCCACCGCCCTTGTCGGGCTTCATTATTCGAATTTTGTTATTCATTTGTTGGTCCTTCAAGATCTTTAATTCATTCATTGTAAGATTTGTGATATGGGATTTATTATTCTTGAAACTAGTATACAATTCCTTTAATACCATCCTTTCATAAGTAGCTAGTACATTATGTAATGGAGGTGTATACTTGCTAGGTTTCTTAAAAATATCCACACTTGTCATTTCTTTCCCCTTAAAATGTACAGCCAGATTTAACTTTCTTAAATATTTTTTAAAATCTATCACATAGTTCACTAAATTACCCTTGTTGTTCGGTATATATTTCATAACCTTGGAAAGTAAACTAAACATTTCTATATTTACATCTAAACTAGTGTAATTATAGATGCTGAAATCTTTCCATCTATAATGTATATCACTATATTTAATTATTTCTTCTCCATTGTTTCTTGATGTCTTATGGAATGGCATCAACATGTTCTGTTGTATTGTGGATACCTTTTGTTGTACCCTGTCTCTCTTTCCTGTGCTGGGTCCCTTAACTGGTCCTCCTCTAAAAAATAATTTTTAATTTCCTTTCCCCTCCTCACATTGTTATTATATACTGGTCCACCTTTACTCTGATACCCTCTATTCTCTTTAAATAATTCTCCTATTTTATCCGCTCTGTCCTTTTTAGACTCAAAGTTGTATGCCACACCTTTTTCATACTGCATTATATCACGTTTTAGTTTTTTACATTTTCTAATCATTTGTATGTTAGTCTGTTTTTCCACCCACGTAAATTGTGCATTGAAACTTGGTAAATTCTCTTCAAATAATGTCAGTAGTAATTATGTGGTCCAACTCTTCTATATCTGTCATTAATAGACAAATTCTTTTGTCAATTACAAGCAATGAGATGCTTCATAAAAGTGAAGCCAAAATTATCAAACATTTCACAACATTCTGTTAACTGCTCATGTTCCATTTGTACACCCATGGGTCTCTTGAAAAATCTAAGCCCCATTGGTACCACCTTTACATCAGTGCATCTTTTTAAATAAGCATTATCTAATTATAAGGTTTTTAACATTTTTAGTTTTTTACCAAACTGATATATATAGTCTTTCAACATCATGTCTTCTTTATCCTTACATTCATTGCCCCTATCGGAATTGTAACGCATATTGCCCTGCTCAAAATTAAATTTACTGTCCAAAAAGTTATCTAAAGCGAATCGCTTGTCATTAGATTGAAACGCCGGCTGTTTGATATTCACAGTACCTTTATTGCTTTTAGTCTGCGCCGTCATGGCGTAAGTCCTCTTAGGTACAGTTCTTTTAGGTCTGGCCCCGGAAATGTTGTACTGGTCATCCTCCGATCTAGCCACATCGCTCCGTCTTGTTTTTACCTCACCCGAGCTGTTGGTAGATCCATAAGAGGCCCGTCTCCTCTCTACACCATTTGCTCTTTGCGCATTAGGAATAGAGTCCGCTGTATGGGCCATTTCCGGTTCCCTCCGATGAAACATCCGATTCTGCGTTTCTCCAATAGTGAGCTTGGAGTTGGTTTGAGTGACAAGCTCGATTAGCCGGGTTAACTCCCCCTTCATGATAGCCATCTCGGACTGTAAACGTTGAATATCGTCCCTTCTCGGCGAAAAAATGGAGGGTAATTTGTCTAGGGAATCCATGGATGAATAAACCACTAGTAACTGGATAAAAAATACTGGTCTGTCCAACAAATAATGAATGAGAGCCCCCTTGGAGGCAGAGTCAAGTCCCAGTATAAAAGCACTGCACTGGCAAAAGCTGTAGAAATTCCTCTCTTTAATTCACAATAAAATCACATGAAAACCAAATATGGTTGAGCGCTTTCATCTACAACCGTAGATTTCTTCAGAACCACTACACATTGTTACCTTGCTTCTTTATATATACAAATCAATTCAACAATTAACATCTCATGAAATAATCATATAATTAAACTCATTCAAATTGATCATCAGCTTTATAAAGTCATGTTATCCAAGGACATACACCAACAGCCCACACACAGAGGGACCATACATGACACCTTGCAACAAGTGCAATTTCTGCTCCTACATTTTGAGTGATCCAGTATTTAGATATCCCTTAGGAACAGGTAGTTATACCATTAGGGTTATAGGTAACTGCATGTCCAAGGATGTGATTTATTTGGCATCCTGTACAGCGTGCCCGGCCTACTATGTAGGCAAAACGAACCGTGTGCTGAGAGACAGGATGCGTGAACATGCCTATCATATCAGGAAAGAACATCTTTACAATGCACTTGCCAAACACGTCAAGGACTGTGGTTCCGACCATGAGTTCAAGTTTAGGATATTAGAACAAATTTCCAGAACACATAGGAGGGGTGATGTTGAGAACTACACAGAGATCCGAGAAATTAACTGGATCATTAAATTTAGGGCAGATGTACCACCTGGCATTAATGGCAAGGTTCCGTTACGTCCATTATTAAAGTCCAGGAGGCTTAAGATCCACAATTGAATGCTCTTCCATTTAGTTGCCTTAGATGTCTGTATAGACATTTACATTTTCATTGTTGTTTGTGATCAGTTGTTTTTAAGGAATATTTCTTTAAGTTGAGTTAATTTTGGCGCCTTTTTTAATTTATAAACTGCTTGCTTCATTGTATGAATTGTAACTTGGTCTGATGAAGCTATTTTAGTGAAAGCGCTCACCACATTCTATCTAAATAAACCTGGTTTTTACGATACAGAAGATTTTGGAATTATTGAGCCGTTTGCTGTTTTTGTCACCGTGTACTTTGGATATATTGGTAACCCTCCATTGCTTTGCTCTACGAATTTTTATCGTTTTATTTGACTGAAACTGATATATATAGTCTTTCAACATCATGTCTTCTTTATCCTTACATTCATTGCCCCTATCGGAATTGTAACGCATATTGCCCTGCTCAAAATTAAATTTACTGTCCAAAAAGTTATCTAAAGCGAATCGCTTGTCATTAGATTGAAACGCCGGCTGTTTGATATTCACAGTACCTTTATTGCTTTTAGTCTGCGCCGTCATGGCGTAAGTCCTCTTAGGTACAGTTCTTTTAGGTCTGGCCCCGGAAATGTTGTACTGGTCATCCTCCGATCTAGCCACATCGCTCCGTCTTGTTTTTACCTCACCCGAGCTGTTGGTAGATCCATAAGAGGCCCGTCTCCTCTCTACACCATTTGCTCTTTGCGCATTAGGAATAGAGTCCGTTGTATGGGCCATTTCCGGTTCCCTCCGATGAAACATCCAATTCTGCGTTTCTCCAATAGTGAGCTTGGAGTTGGTTTGAGTGACAAGCTCGATTAGCCGGGTTAACTCCCCCTTCATGATAGCCATCTCTGACTGTAAACGTTGAATATCGTCCCTTCTCGGCGAAAAAATGGAGGGTAATTCGTCTAGGGAATCCATGGATGAATAAACCACTAGTAACTGGATAAAAAATACTGGTCTGTCCAACAAATAATGAATGAGAGCCCCCTTGGAGGCAGAGTCAAGTCTCAGTATAAAAGCACTGCACTGGCAAAAGCTGTAGAAATTCCTCTCTTTAATTCACAATAAAATCACATGAAAACCAAATATGGTTGAGCGCTTTCATCTACAACCGTAGATTTCTTCAGAACCACTACACATTGTTACCTTGCTTCTTTATATATACAAATCAATTCAACAATTAACATCTCATGAAATAATCATATAATTAAACTCATTCAAATTGATCATCAGCTTTATAAAGTGCACAGTGCTGGATTCCCTCAATGTATGCCATTCTATAAATATATATGTATATTTTTAAAAATATAATGCTTAAAAATACTTTAAAAACTCTATTAAATTCATGTATATATACTGACTGTCATGACACTCTCTATACCCTACTTTTGACTGTGGGTATTCAGGACTACTAGTAACATGAATAAAGTCCCACTCTTTTGCATGCCTCTGAAACAATTGACTGGTAAACCGAGAAGCGTTGTCGGAAATAATTTTTGTGTGGACTACCATGGACTGATAAATGATGTTTCATTTTGGTAATAACAGCACTAGACATTAGGTTAGGTAGCAAATCTATCTCAAACCAGTTCAAATAAGGGTCTACCAACACTAAGTAATGCTTATTGTTCCACTCAATATGTCAGTTATTACTGTTGACCAAGTTAGTTCATGAATTTGGCTTAGCTGATGTGGCTCTTTTTGCAAATGCGGCTTAGTACTGTTGCACACTGGACAAAAAGAAAGCACTTTACCAATGTCTTTTGATAAAGAAGGCCAAAATACTAGTCCTCTCACCTTTTTTTTGGTAGAATCGGAATCTGGGTGGCCACAATGCAAAATCTGAATGTATTCACTTTGTAAGGAAGCGGGAACAATGACTTTTGGACCTTTGAAAATGATACCATCTTCTATCAGCATCTCATCTCTGTATGTAAGGTTAGACTTCTGGCAGTACACAAGATTGCTTCCAAGGCCATCCTACATTGATGAAGTGGTTGAGCTTTTGCAAAATTGGATCTGTCATTGTATGGTCTCTTAGCTCAAGTCTCATGTTAGAAAAATGACGCACTTCCATTATATCAAAGTCAAAATTCTCTGCATCAAGCTGTTCCATGGTATTTCTGGGCAATCTGGATAAGGTGTCAGCCAAATAAAGAAGTTTACCTTTTGTATAGACCATTTTGAAATGATCACTTTTGCAGTTTGAGCATCATTCTTTGTAGTCTTGCTGGAGTTGAATGCATAGACTTCTTTAAAATATTGACTAGAGGTTGATGGACAATTTCTATTTGGATAGCTCGACCATAAATATAATCATAGAACTTTTAAGATGCAAACACAGTTGCCAAAAATTCCCTCTCAATTTGAGCATACTGCATCTCAGATTGGGTAGGAGTTCTAGATGCATAGGAACAGGCCCTCCTGAAGAATAACTGCACCAAGACCGAACTTTGAAGCATGACAGGAGAGAACTACTGGTTTGTGGACATCACAGTATCTTAATGTAGGTGGGTTAGCAATTTGCTGTTGAAGTTATCAAATGCTCTTTGGTGGTGTTCTAATCATGACCAGGCAACATTTTTGCATGTCAGCTCTCGTAAAGGCACTGATAGCTCACTAAGGTCAGGGATAAATTTGTCCAAATAGTTAACCATACCAAGAAAACGCTGTAGGGCTTGGACATTGTCTGAAGCAGGCATCTCAAGAATGGCTGCTTGTTTAGAAGGTTCTGATCGTAAGTCTGCACTGGTAAATAAATGACTTACATAAGTAACCTCTGGTAATCTGAATTTACACTTAAGAGCATTGAGCTTTAAAATCAGTTCACACGCTCTGTCCAGAACTTTCCTGAGGTTTCTGTCATGCTTTGCTTCACCATTACCTCCAACCAATAAATCAACTGTTATAGCACAGCCTGACAAAATTTGCTACATTGCATGTTGATATACTTCACTGTCAGAATTTATTCCAAAAGGCATCCTGAGGAATCTGTATCTACCAAGTGGGGTACTGAATGTAGTCCGTAGTAAAGATTTGTGATCAAGCATCACTTGCCAAAATGAACGCTCTGCATCTAAGACAGAAAAAACAGTGGGCTTTGGCATGAGGGTGGCAATCTCCTCGACTGTACTCATAGGATGGTGAGGTCTTTTTAATGCCTTGTTCAAGTCTCTTGGATCAGTGCATATTCTGATTTCATCTAATTTTTTTTATGAGCAGCTACCGTGTAAGGCACCCACTCAGTTGGTTCTGTGACTAGACAAATCACACATTGCTGCACCAATTTGTCTAACTGGACCTTGACCTGCATAGCTATTGGAACTCTTCTTGCGGTCTGACCACTGGACTGACCTCTGGGTCTACTTTCATGGAGTACACAGCTGGAAGTCTGCCTAACTTGTCATCAAACACATCAGCATACTCTGAGAAAATAGTATCACTGAAGCTGGGACATGTGCTTACATGATGTACTACTTTGGTAAAAGAAAGCAGTTTCATTCTCAAACTGTCAGTGAGACCTAATAATGACTGCACAGGTCTTCAGATTACAGAATACTGCAAGCTGTAACTGTTCCTAGCTGAATAACATGAAAGCACTATACTCAGTTTGAATCTCTTCACCTCCATAAGCTGCAAGCTATGCACAATTGACCACCAGATTAAGTTGCTCACCAGCCCTCACTTCATCAAGTGTTTCTGCTGACGTCACATTACACTTTGAGCCAGTGTCTCCTTTGAGTTCTGGGGGTTTACCATTGATGAGGACAGTTAAAAATACTTCATTCTTTGCCAACAAATCTACTGCATTAGCCTTTTCACCGATCACTGATACACAATCTACATAGAAAATAGGTTGAAGCTTTCTACATGATCAACTTGCTTTTTTAATAACTGAATGAGGCTTGCTTGATTTACAAACCTTTTGAAAATGGTTCAATTTTTTTACACTTGTGACATTGCTGACCAAATGCTAACCACTTCTCTCTTTTAGACTCATGATTGGCTCCACAATTATGACAGTTAACAATAAGACTTGACTTGGGTTTTGCTGACTCACCCTTATACTGTACTGAGCATGCCCTTTTTACTGAGTTAGTCGTGGAACATGCTAGAGAGCTACAGGTTTTCCCTAGCAGACTCTCAGGGGTTGCATTTGCCATATGCTTAGGCCTGTTTCTGCTTGCCACATGTTGCATACTGTCTATATTTGCTCCAGAGGCCGCTGAAACCATACTCTTGTCACTTGCAAGCATATTTGTGTGCCTTTCTGTGAGCTCATGGATTTGACAAACCTCTGTGGCTTTGCTTAATGTTAAATCACTGTCCTGAAGTAAAATCTTTCTCACTGCAGCACTATTAGCAGCACACACATAAGCCTGTCCTTTATTAATTCATCTTTCAAGTCACCACATCTGCATGTTTTGGCTTTATTTCTCAAGTCAGTGATATAAGCTGCAAAAGTTTCACCTCGTCTCTTGTATAAAATAAGTGCCTCTCTAATATAACATTTGTCTGGCTTTGCACATTTCTGTAAATTTACATTTCAAGCACTCTGGTTCCTAATGGTGGTTTCCCCCTCCTGCATATATTTCTGGTGCATATACAAATGAACGCTGTCTTTCAGTAACCTCTGACCCAGCTAAGTTAATGAAAATGAATGCCCTTCTATGTGCATCTTTGTCAGAAAAAGCTGCCTGTAAGAAAATATTTTATTCCTTCTAGAATACTCTCCAGTTTTCTGCTATATTATGATAAAACACAAGTGGACTGGGTCTGCGAAATGTCTCTGCCATGTCAACACACAGTAGTGAAGATGCTTGAAAATATGTACTTGCATACACACATAAATATATATGCTAGAACTTTATGCCAGAAGTAGTAATTATTCCCAGTGGCACAACACTCTGAAATAAATGCACTTTGCCAAATAAGTCTCCGTAGCACAAAAACACTTTGAAATCACTGTACTTTGTGAAACCACTCCTTATCAGTGTAAGAAATACTTCAAAATAAGTGTTCTTTGCAAATAAACTATACATAGCAGAAGAAACTCAGAGTAAGAAACACTTTGAGATGAATGCACTTTGCAAATAAACTGTACACAGCACAAGAACCTTTCAAAATGGTTGTACTTTGCAAAATAACTCTGCACAGTGTAAGAAACACTGAAATGGTGGCACTCTGTGAGTAAATGCACGCAGCACAAGAAACATTTCAAAATAGCTGTACTTTGACGACGTTTTGCAATGTAACTGTACTTTGCACACAGCAGACTCTTTGAAATAATGGCACTGCAATAAAGCACACACTCTGCAAATGCACTACTCACTTTGAGGTGCTTCTAACAACTCTAACTATGCTTTGAATGGCTTTGATGAATGCAAAATTGTAGATGTTCTTCATGTTTCACTGTTGGAGTCATCACGTTTGGGTTATCCCTGCCAGGGTAGCCCTCGGCCGGCCCGAATACCAGAGGCTTAGTATTTCTGCATCGGTTGCTGTCACTTCAGGACTGATGTCAGGTCATCAGTAGTATAAAGTAAGGCAGACGATGCCATTACATTAGTCTTTCTTGTCGTGGAACCCGAAGCAGAAGCAGTTTGCACGAGTGCCAGTCGGCTGCTACCTGAGTTTCGTCTTCCGAATTAAAGCTGAAGTCTTCTAAAACTAAGTACCCCATTGGGGATCCTTTTTTCTTGCACTAACCGATGTCAGAAAAAGTTAACAATTGTCTCGCCTGTGGAAAGCAAATACAACACCAAGACTTTTATTCTTACTGCGTGACTTGCTTAGGCCCAGACCACAATGTCCCTTGCTGTTGCTTTTCTGCTTTGTTCAACGCCAGAACTATATGTCATCGGGCCCTTATTGTAGCTAGGTATTTTCACTTACAGTTCTCAAATTCCGATATGGCTTCAGCAGACCTCCCAACCGTCCCGAATTACTCTGTTTTTACCGAGTTTTGTGGTCCCAATGAAAGGGTGCCACGATTCCCTAGTGGCACCCCTTCATTTCTGATTTTTTAATCTATCTTTTTACATTTTGCACTTTCGGAGCTGACGTCATCATGTGCGCGATGATGTCAGCTCCGTCAGCCTGTCGGAATTAAGCTCAGAGGTGCACGCGTTAATTTTAAGTCATGGAGTTGCTGTTTGGAGTCCTTTCATTTCAATTATGTTACGTTTAAGCCTTGCCTTTTGGAATCCCTTTCATTTCAATTACATTTAAGCCTTGGATTTTAAGTCCGGGTCCTTTACTTTTAAGCCTTGGATAGATTTTAAGTCCGAGTCCTTTACTTTTAAAGCCTTGGAAGTCTGTTTCAGGGTTGTGCTGTGTCTGAAAGGCTGCTGTTTAGCGTTGGAGTTGTGCAGACTGCAGAAACCATCAAGCAGCTGAGAGGTACCACTGTGTGTGTGTGTGTGTTGTTTATGCACAGAAAGATGGCTAAGATCTTTTACAACCTTTTGTTTGTCGGTTTCGTATATATATTTGCTAATGCTGTGATTTTTTTATTTGGCTAAGGGTTTGCAATTATAGCTCTATATATCAAGATTTCTTCTCCTTGCAACTTGAGATATATTGCTAACACCTGATGCCACCACCATGATGGATGACATTATTTTTTGTGAGAAGAAACTTTTCATTTTTTCAGCTAGGATGAATGACCGACACTCACAGTATTATGAATATGATTCTGATTATGGAAGCAGGGTAAAGGTAGATTTGCTGTATCTGACATACCTATAAAATTTTTAATGATGGTATTAATTTCCTCGCAGGAAATTTTGCTGACAAATCAGATGCTGTTCCAGCTATACTAGGAGGTGACTTATGTTAATCTGACTGACAGCTATAACTGGGGTTAGCCTAGTAATGCTTTGGATATTACTGCTAATGTAAAATTCAGTGTTAGTACATCTTTTCAAAACAGAGAAGTAACCCAGCATCCTTACAGACCAAGATAACATGATAGATTCAGTCATCAACTCAGAGTACCTCTCACAGCTGTATAGGTTCTCCGTTCCCAAATGTAAGTAGTGAAATTTTTTTTTTGTAATCAGTGCAACAAACCACATTATTAGATATAAAAGAATGTTTGCTCTGATATGAAAGAAGACTGTTAACCCTCAAAACTAGACAATAACTAAAAGAAAATATGGAGGTTAAGCAATAAGTTCTGCTGCAAGGCTTAATATTAAGCTGGGAAGAAAAGTAGGAGGTATGCAAGCTTCTTTCAACAGAAGAATTAATTGGTTCCATGGTAGGAGGCAATGAGTGTCTATAAGAATGAAATAGTGAGCTGCCTCTCATTTTTTACCAGTTTGCCTCCAATCTCACTATTTATTTATTGCAGCAGAACAGAACTTATTGCTTAACCTCCATATTTTCTTTTAGTTATTGTCTAATTTTGAGGGTTAACGGTCATTTGAGTTTCAGTCTTCATGTCTTTCAGGAAGCTGCTGATTTGGCATAGTGGTATGTTGCTTTGACTGTAGTGCACAGGGTCCTGGCCTGGGTTTAAGACTTGGCAGTGAAATGCATAGTGGTAACACAGCATTTTATTCTAGCAACTTTCCAAATTGTCCTGCATATATATATATATTTATGATGGAAATGTTCTGAATTGGGCAGTTTTGTCATTACTGGTTCATGTATTTTGTTTCATTGCCTAATGCCTACTGGAAAAATGTTCAAACAATAAATTTAAAATGTGCTGTAACTTAAGTCTGACAAGTGTGCTGTATTATACAAGGAATATAATTTAATAAAGTCAGGAAGGTGTATCAAAGAACGCATGTATGTTTCTTGTTGGAACCAATTGGTATAGCCGGCAGTACATTTAGTCACCAGTTGTTTCATGTTTTGTGTGCAAGGGGCCTATGATTTGAAAACAGCCCAAAGGTAACATTTATCCACCACTGGCCAGATGCATTTTCTATTGGATGTGGTGTGGGTTTCAGTGCTGTTTCAATGAATGTGAGTTTCAAGAGCAGAGAAGTTTTAATGCCAAGTCTATTCTCATTGTGAGACAGTATTGCTTTGTTTAGCAGATATCTATCAGTGTTTGTCCATTGTGCTATAAAATGTAAAAATAAAATCCAAACAATCATTCTAGAAGTGAAGCAGTATGCACACATTAGTGCTTATGGTACATGGGGCGAAATAGCCAGGTAATGGGACACTGGAATGGCCGCAGGGAGAATCTGGTGCCATATTTTGGTTGTCTGTTCTTCAGTTTGCGTCTGAAAGTTGGCATCCCACAATGCATTGCAGTGGGCGGGGCTACACAATTATGTATACAAATTTTACGCTAATCAGTGTACAGATTTGTACCTATTTTTCATGGGCCTTGTCCAGATTTTTAATGTTTCCAGGTTGAGAGGTATGGGCTTCAGTAAGCCATCTGACAGCAGATCTTCTGAAAAAACACAAGGATAAAGACAGAGACAGACCGCACAAGTCCAAACCTACCGACGCTTCCATTAAGCTAGTCTTCAGTTCTCCAGTCCTCAGTGAAGTGCTTTCGCAGCCCCTGATGCCCGCTTCTGTGTATTCGCAGGCAACTACTGAGACCCTTTCGGAGTCTGGTTTGCTGCAAAACTCTTCTTCGACTAAGGATCCTGCGGTTGTCTCTCGCTTGGATGGGTTCAGAGCTGCTGAGCAGGCACTGGCTTCCGAGGAAGTACTTTGCACTACCGATTCTTGACACAAACTGACGTCTTTTGCGTCTACTGTTCTTTCAAAAACTACTATGTTTCTAAGGCCCAGGGTACTTACCACACCCAGGAAACCGATGTCCCAATCTCAGGAACCTTCTTCCTTGCCTCAATCTTAAATGATTAAATGTTAGAAGACCTTATCATGCTGATCAGGGAAAGCCAAGCTACCCCTTCCAAAAGAAAGAGATCTGTCCCCAGTAGTTTTGTTTGAACAGGAGTCTGACGATTCTGATGCATCTGAATATGAAGACATGCAACCCCTTTCTGCTTATGAGGATTCTGATGCAAAGGACTCCATTCCTTCAGCCTCTCCCCCCAAGGACTTTTCTTTTGGGGAAACCCTTCATATCTTAAGGGAGCATTTCCAATGGGAATGTCAGGACTACCCTCAGTCTAAAAAGAGACTCAGGGAATTCTTAGATCTGCCACAGCACAGACCCCTGGACATTCCACCAGTCCTGGATGTTGTGGGCGATGTTTTCCTGGAATCCAGTTTGACTCCTGACACCCTCCCTCCTGCACCCAGAAAACCTGACGGGTATTAGAGTCCCTGACTCACAAATTTCTTTTTAAA
Source organism: Protopterus annectens (assembly GCF_019279795.1). Taxonomy (NCBI): domain Eukaryota; kingdom Metazoa; phylum Chordata; order Ceratodontiformes; family Protopteridae; genus Protopterus; species Protopterus annectens. The sequence continues at coordinate 629,723,981 of NC_056749.1, forward strand.
AATCCTACTGCTGACCCTGAGGTAATTTCTCAACGGCCTAAAGGAATTAAAGCAACCACTGCTAAGAATCTCATGCACTCAGATAGGGATTCCCGAGCACTAGACAGATGGGGTAAAAAAGTATTCACCTCTGCTGCTGTTGCTGTCAGAGCACTAAATTGCTAGTTCCATATGCTAACATTTCAGCAACATACCATGCAACTCCTCAAACAAAGTGTCTTCCTTTCCTGTTTGTGCAGAATCTAGAGAGTTACAAGAGTTAATGCATTCTGCAAGTCAAGTAACTAAACTCAACTTGTGCTGTGGTTTTGAAGCCCTAGAAGCTTCTTCTAGGGCATCAATCACCCTTTCTGTCCTTAGAAGGCTTGCATGGCTTAAGGAACACCCCTTGCCAGACCATGTTAAATCTAAATTGTTGGATGCACTCTTGCACATAGACAACTTATTTGGCAGTAAGGCAGAGGAGGTCTGAAAAAAGATGGAAGAAACAGCTAAATCTATGCAGACAGTTAAGGATTTCTTACAGGTCCAGCCGGCATTGCCCCTCCAAGCACTGGTCCTTTCCTGCTCCCACCAGGTCAGTTCAGCCCAGACCCCATGGAAGCAGACCCCCCCAGACAGCACTTCAAAAACAGGGAGTTCTAAGCCACCCCGTCATGGTAAGAACTCACAATGACTCTCTTCCCCCACCCCCTCCCTCTGCCCACCTTCACTTACCCCTAGGTGGAAAACTCTCTTTTCATGCAAGCACCTGGGCCACCATTACCAACGACCGCTGTGTCCTCAACATAGTGTCACAGGGATACAGATTTTCTTTCCACACTCTTCCAACTGCAAAATGGTTCCCAGATCTACCTCCAAACCAGTGGGCAGAGTCGCAAAAACAAGTCCTTTCCCTGCTCTCTATGAGGGCAATAGAGCACATTCCTGCAGAACAGAAAGGCCAAGGTTTCGACTCCAGACTTTTTCTGGTACCCAGAAAAGAGGGCACCTGGTGCCCCATCCTCGATCTATCCATTCTAAACACCTTCCTGGTGATACCAAAATTTAAAATGTTCACCTTCCAGCAACTGCTACCCATGTTCTCTAAAGATGGTTGGCTAGCCACCCTAGACCTAAAAGAGGCCTACCTCCACATTCCTATCAGGGAATAATGCAGGAAATATCTACGTTTCAGGGCAGGAGCTCTGCACTTCCCTTTAACTTATCTACTGCTCCCAGAGTTTTCACAAAATGTCTGGCTCCGGCCATTGCTTTTTGCAGCCAAAGGAATATACAAATGTACCCATACCTAGACAACTGCCTAATTCAGGCAGTCAGTCAGGAAAAGCTGCTCAAGCACCTGACCTTTGTGAAGTCTCTACTGACCTCCCTAGGGTACACAATCAGTTAAAAGAAATCCAAACGATTACCCACCCAAAGGATTTTATTCCTGGGAGCAAGCCTGGACACAGCATCCCAGATGGCATTCCTTACACCAGAGAAGCAAACTTACCTGACAGCCTACTTCTCTCAACTAGCCACCAGACCCAAGTTATCTGCAAGGAAAATCCTGCAAGCTCTGGGATTCATGGCATCTTGCATTCTACTCATTCCATATGCCAGACTGCATATGAGGAAACTTCAATGGTACCTAAAAAGCCTTTGGTGTCAACACTCTCAAGACCTGCAAACTCTTATACCAGTGATACCTTGCCTCAGAAAATATTTTTTTGGTGGGCAGCAGCATGCTCCCACAACAAGGGACTACCTTTCTCACCACACTCCACCACCCAGACCCTCACCACAGGTGCATCAGACTATGCCTGGGGTGCACACCTGGACAGCAGATGCATACAAGGCCAATGGAGCTCACAGCAAATCCATCTGCACATCAATCAAAAAGAGATGTTAGCTGTCCAATTGACAGCTTTCAGCCCCCTTCTCTCCCCAGGGACTCTCCTGATCAAAACAGACAACACCACTGTGGTATATCAATAAGCAGGGAGGGACTCACTCCTACCCTCTGTGCAGGCTGGCCATGACCCTTTGGCACACAGCCTCTGCCATGCAACTCCACCTGTTAGCACAATTCCTGCCAGGTTTTCTAAACTCTCTGGCAGACCATTTAAGCAGAAATCTTCTGGACCCACACGAGTGGCAGCTAGATAAAAGAACCTTCACCCTAATAACTCATAAATGGGGCACCCTGATGGTCAACCTCTTTGCCTCCCACACCAGTCATTAGCTCAGCAAGTTCTGCACCAGGGAGCATCACTGCATGGTTTGGAAAGTGGATGCCCTGTACTTCCCCTGTGTCAGTCTATCAGTCTATGCCTTTCCTCCACTAACTCTCATCCCCAGGGTACTGCTCAAAATAATGGAGAAAAAACAAGGACAATTCTTATTGCTCCAGACTGGCCTCGCCAGCACTGGTACCCACTGGTGCACAGCCTGTCCACACTGCCACCATGGCATCTCACTAAGACCCCCAACCCTCCTGACTCGAGGGAAGGAGAATCCATGCATCCCCAATTGCAGACCCTCAATTTGGTAGCTTGGCTTATTCCCTAACCACCGATCAATCTGCCAACCTCAGTAACAGATTCTAGATGTTATACATGAGGCCAGATGCCCTAGCCCTAGAAAGTCTTATGCTGACAAATGGAAAAGGTTCTGCACCTGGATTCAGGCTAAGGGAGACGATACGCCACAGCCCTCCCTCCCTCTCATCCTGGATTACTCAGCTGACCTGCTACACAGTGGTCTCTCTTTTTCCTCTATTAAAATTCATGCCTCTGCTATACTGTGCAGCCCCTTTTCTCACACCCTCTGATCAAACAATTTGTAAGAGGGGCTATCAACTTGAGGCCGCCCAGAAGAGCACCTACCCCAGCTTGGGACCTTAACCTTGTGTGGAAAAGCTCACCCTGCCCCCCTTCGAACCAGCATCTTCAGCAGAGTTAAAATTTCTCTCCTGGAAGACAGCTTTCCTTCTGGCCATCACTTCAGCCAGAAGGGTCTCCGAGCTACAAGCACTCATGGCTGTAGAGCCCTTCATCATCTTCCATGCTGACAGGGTTTTCCTCAGGACTAACCCATCCTTCATGCCCAAAGTGGTGTCCAGTGTGGCTCTCAACCAATCCATTTATTTGACCACCTTTTTCCCTAAGCCACAGAACAAGGGGGAAAGGATCCTGCACTCTCTAGATGTGCACAGACAGCACAGATTCTATCTAGACAGGACTAAATCCTTCAGAAAGTCTGATCAGTTGCTGGTTACCTTTGCTGTAGGGACAGAGGGCAAAGCCATCTCCAAACAAGCAATTTCGAAATGGATAGCACACTGCATCCATTTCTGTTACAAGCAACATGGAAAGCCTCCCCCTAAGGATGTCAGGACTCACTCCACCAGAGCAGCCTCCACCTCTGCAGCTTTCCTCAGAAGAGTCCCCACCAGGGACATCCTGGAGGCTGCCACCTGGACATCTTTTCACACTTTCACCAAACATTACCACCTGTCTGACTTCTTCAAATCCAGGGCAGAGTTTGCCACTGCAGTCTTGCAGGGCATCCTAGCCAGCCCCTAGTCTCCTTGACTGCGCCCACACTTTTTCCTCAGCTTTGGGAATCAACCCAAATGTGATGATAGCAACAGTGAAACACGAACATAGTACAGTTCTGTACACTTACCATAAATGTAGATGTTTGAGTGTATTCACTGTTGCAGTCCTGGTTTCCCTCCCTCCATCCCCCTCTTCTTTCTTCTCTCTCCTTACAAGGGACATTTTGATATTTACTTTCTGTTGGTGAGGTTCTTCCACCAGAAACTGGCTCCCACTTGGGGGCTCCTGACAGGGCAAGAAAAGCTGATGTAATGGCGTTGGCTGCCCTACTTTATACTACTGATGACCTGACGTCAGTCCTGAAGTGGCAGCAACCGACACAGAAATACTAAGTCTGTGGTATTCAGGCCGACCGAGGGCTACCCTGGCAGGGATAACCCAAATGTGATGATTGTAACAGTGAAGACACTCAAACATCTACATTTATGGTAAGTGTACACAACTGTACTTTTGTGCCCAAACACGGTCTTTTACTAAAGAACATGCAGTCGCCTTGCTGTTTAAGCTTAATTTGCCCTCTATTGTATATGTCCTTTTACTCTCTTATCATGCTCATTATACTTTTCTTGTGCCCGTTTTACTTTAAACATGCTCGTTAAGCAAACCAAAGATAATTCTGAGTCCCATATGAATACCTCTACTTGTTTTATAAAATATTGTGGTTTAGAACATTTCATTTAATTAATAATGAGGTTTGTGCCTTTTGTTTGATTAATAACGTGTTTTGTGCTACTCGTTTGATTAATAATGTGTTTTGTGCCTTATAAATACAGTTTCAATTTCTTTGTCAAATCATCTGTGCAGTTTTCTTTACCTTAAGTTCGTTTCTGGCTCTTTTTTGTTTGTCTGAGCTGCTTTTCACTCAGCCAGCTTAATCTTCCTTTACCTTCAACTGTGCACCTCATGGGTTGAAGAAGTTGTTCTCTTATCCCGGTTCTGACACCATGTCACTTGTCTGGTCAGGATGAAGCAGACGAACATTCATGGGTTCAGTTCAAGCAGCTTTATTGCACACAAACACATCAGAAATGAGGTTTTGTAACTTAAACTTAAAATAAACGTATGAACAGACTACCACAATCGTACATGTTAACACTCTGGGTGTTGTCTCAAAATGGCACTGCTGCTTGCATGTGCTCGCTAATTATATTCACATGCTTACATCTGGAAATGCTCCTTAAAAGAATTGCTAGGCATTATTAGCTGGTGGAAGTTCTGGGAATTGAATGTATTGTATTTTAGTCTGATTTCAGATTGCAAACTTGAGGCTGCCGACTCTTGGCTTGCACTAGAGACCAGAAATCACAGCAGGGTCGAGGCCTAACATTGGTAAAGAAGTAGGGGATTTTTGTTATCCTCCAACAATTCTCTACATGCATGCATGGTTAATTGTTAGAAATGTACAAAAACACAGCTAGCAATGACTGTTGTACTTGCTTTGTGCCTGCCAAAATTGAGAGTCACACTACTGCCTTTGTTTGCTTCCTGTTTTTTTCAACTCAGTAAATCACTCTTAACAAAAGTGTAGCAGTTTGCTAGAGCAGATTTTCTCTCAGAATGTTCTGTGGTTGTCTTTCAAAATGTGACCCCCCCCCCAAAAAAAATCTTTGTTTGTTTCTACTGAAGAAGGAATATTCTCCTCCTGGCAATCACATTTTTGATTTTTTATTATTCTTCCCAAGAAAAAGACTTCTTAGATTTCAGGCTTTGTCCATGTATTCTTAAGAATTGTAACTGGATGAAAGAAAGCCTTATGAAAATTTTATTTTTAGTAATGCTTTCGTCTTCCTACTCTAAAGACCATTCAGAATCCTTCCCGCAGATATCTGATAAGTCTTTTCAGAGAGGAATGTTTCTACAAATGGCTAAAAATAAGTGTGTGCATGTGTGTAAGTGTATATATGCATATGGGTCTGTATCAAAAGCTTGAATGTCAAGCCAGTGAGTCCCCATAGCATTGTGCCAATAACAATGACTTGGCAGAAGATCGAAAACTGGGAAAAAAAAATAAAACCTGCCATGTAGCAAACGTTCTTCATAAAGTTTGCATGCTAGTCTGAAAACTTAAAGCAAAACATCTCCTAAACATCCAAATGTCTCACGCAACAGTAAGCCAGCTTCCACTGTTCTAGATTCAGTTATATCCTACAGTCATTTAACAGCAAAAGTGCAACATAAACAGCATTTCTCCCTCCCTGCACCTCACACCCAGCTGCTTAATTATGTGTACAAAGTCTGTGTTCATAGCACTGTCTTCATCCATGGAATCTGATCTTCCACCTAATTAATGTTATGGGTTACAGTGGTTTGTCTGAGTTTCTGATACAGAATTATCTTAGATTTTAGCATGTGCAATCCTTATTTAAATGTTAAGCAGGTGGTCCCCTGCCTAAAATGTCCCAACACAGAAAATATATTTGTACTGGAACTTTAAAGTGGTGCCTTATTGTTAGAATAAGAAAGTCTTAGGTTAATATACGTACAAGATGACATTTTTGTTTTTCTTTGATTCTGTAGAGCTGGTCTTTGAACAGCTGTCAGTATCAACAGTTTTGTTTTTTGAAACTGAATTCTGCACATGGAATAATGTGGACAGGAAGGCTGTACCATTCATTTGAGATGCACAAAATCCTTTGCAATTTTTTTTTTTTTTTTTTTTATCATGACTGTCACCAGAATGTGATAAATTGTGCAGTACTGTGAATGATCATGCATGCCACAGTGGGGGAAAGGGTTTCAGCACACAGGAGTCTGTAAAAAAGAAACGTTAAGGTGGTCTGCCATCTGTTATAAAACTGAGCCAATCAAGTTTAGTGTAGTGTGTCCAGGGATGCTTTCTAAATTTGCCAAGTCTGTAAGGGCCCCTTTACAAGCGACCAGCTTATCTAATCTGGTTTGGGTGATGAATAACTGTAATGGGGGCTGTACTTCATTCTTCTTAGTATTTCGGCTTTTCCCGGTTAGGGGTCGCCACAGCGGATCACCTGTCTGCTCATGATTGGCAGTGGAGTTTTACTATGTCGAGTTGTCAGCCTGACACCCAACCTTCCACAGAAGGCACACACACGCATGCACTCACACCTAGCACCAATTTAGAGTGTCCAATCCACCTACAGCATGTCTTTGGAATGTTGGAGGAAACCGGAGCCCCTGGAGGAAACCCACGCAACCACAGAGAGGACATGCGGACTCCGCACAGAAGGCACGCCAGCCAGGGATCGAACCGGAGAACCTCTTGCTGTGAGGTGGCAATGCTAACCGCTGCACCACTGTGGCCACCTAGGGGGCTGTACTTCAAAGGGAGAAAATGTCAAGACATCTTGCCTAGTTGCAGGTCCTGACTCAGGTACAACAGAATCCTTGATTTATGGTTGTCATTAGCTGTCATCTTGGAGGAAAGTAGACAGTTTAGGCTCACTGCATTAACCAATATTAAGAGCTGGTGATCCTTGTGCTACATAAGGTATGTGCTGCTTAGGAGGCTGTACATAAGCCTCATGAATGCAGTGGCTGTGGAGCTTTTAAGGCTGCTGTGGGCTGGCAAGAGTTAAGATACAGTCCCTGGCAGCAGTATGATGCAGTGTTCTCAATCTCCTTATTGGTCCTGGCTGTAGGTCTGATTGATTCCTTGGAGGCCGTGGTGGGTCCATTAGTCCCATAGGAGAAGAACATTAAATATGGGCTTTACATTTCTCTCTCTCTCTGCCCTTGATGAAAAATCCACCAAGTTGCGTAAGCAGGATCTGCCCTTGATTAATTCAAACTGTGGCTGGTCCAGTGTTTGGAGGTTCCCTATGTCTTGGTTTGGTTTTGCATACGAGACTGATCAGAATGTGATAATTATGATAGCTTGACTGTAATAAGTGACAAGTAGGCATTAGATATGACTTTCCAAAACACGGTTATGGAGGGTTGCAGTATAGATGTTAAGAATAAATAAAATTGAAGTAAGAAGTGTGAAATATTAATCAGTGGGTAGATAGTAGTTAAAGCTAGAAGAGGGGGAGAGACATTGTATAGCTGATGAAGCAAGGATATTATGGGTACATACCAATATAGAAACAGTTGGAATGCATTTGAAGGTGATGGATAAAGTGGGAAGGTCAGAAATAAATTGAAATGTAAAGTGGGGATTAAGGTAAGAAGGAAATTGAGAATGAGTGGTAGGAATGTTTGATTTATGGAAGGAAAGAGAGGTTACAAAAGAATGGGGGTAGGAGATGATGGGATATCTGTTGAGGAGTATGTGTACAGCTGTGTGTGATTTAAGAGCTTGAAGGTGGAAGGTGTCATGGTCTGTTTTAGGTATGTTGGGATATATTTATATATTTGCATTTGATTACTGGGAAAGTCCAACTGACCAGAGACTTGGGGAGAAAAGCTCCTTTTCCACAGGCAAGTAGCATGACATAATAAACATATTATATATATATATATATATATATATATATATATATATATATATATATATGTGTGTGTGTGTGTGTGTATAGATATATATATATATATATATATATATATATATATATATATATATGTGTGTGTGTATATGTACACATACACACACATATATATATATATTATATATGTGTATATGTACACACACACACACACACACATATATACATATACACATTTTAACAATTAATCACTATGTTAAGTACACTATACAGTATTTACAGCATGGTAATGTCACATACATTTTGAAGAACATTCAGCATTATTTTACAGTTTGTGTATAATATCAAATAGAAATTTTAGTACACAGACAGCAGATGCAGCATATGCATATTTTATCCCACTATTTACTTGAGAGATATAAATGGGTGATGAAGTGTGAGGATTTTATAACTTGATTTAGCTACATAAGAAAGGGACTTTGTAATAATGCTGGCTACAAGGGCAGGAGTGTTTTATATATTTTGCATATTTTTTATTGACGTTTCTTTACTGGAAAAGTCCGACTGGGCACAGATGCCCCTTTTCAGAGGAGTCCTGGGGGAAAGCTCCAAGGTATCACATTTAATGTATTCAGTATTTACATTAACAAATTTTATAATGCAGTTTCAGTGAATATATAGCTTAATAGTTGATGCAATAAATTTTGTGTTAATATTCACAAACATTAAATTTACAGGCCTTGTACTGAGACTTTACAGATAGAAGAGTTGTGTATAAGATGGGTAGGAATAATTCAAGAAATCCGATAAGTAGTCAGGTGTTAGAGGAGGTAAGCAAGTGTGAGTGCTAACCGAGACGTAATGATGGAATAATAAACTGGTTGTGCCAATTAGAAGTAGGTATTAAAGTGAGATTTTAGAAGGGAATAAGCAGGTAAAGTGATTTAGTGTGTTAAAGGGAAGGGTAAGAAAGGTGATGAAGGGTGTTGGAGAGCTATGTCCCAAATGAGGAGCAGGGACAAAGCCAGAAGGCAGAGAAGAAGTCTTTTAGTAGTGGTTTGAAAAGATCAAGGTGTGTGATAGACCTGATTGATATTGGAATTGTATTCCAAGTTTTAGCTGCACTGTTGATATAGAGACTGAACCCAGCAGCCCTTTGTGGTTTGTATAGGGTAAGCAGTTATTTATTATTTAGGATGATTTGGAAAATAGTATTGGAGTAGTAGTCCAGTTGCTGGGCAAGTGGATGGGGTATGGGCTAAGGTGAGGTGAATATAAGATAGATGATGTGGAAGCCTGAGCCATTTAAGTGATGTCAGTGCTAAACAATGTGGGTCCAGTAAGGTTTATTGCATGTGAATCAGGCAGTTTGCTGTAGCACTGTTCAAGTTTAGAACTAACTGAGGCTTGCAAGTTTTAGGTGGAATATAAATACATGCCAGTGTAATCTTCCTCCTTTGCCATTAGCCCCTTAGCACTACAAATATGCCATTGTTATCTTTATCCTCTTCAGTCATTATTGGAGCTTCTCTTGCAATTAATATAAGTACTCCTTGTTTCCTGTGCCCCAGTTATTCTGCTGATTAACCACCCTGAAAACCTTTCTTTATCCAATGTTCAGTTCTTTCTAAATGTGTCTCCTGTAACATGGCTATGTCCATCTACATTTTTTAAAATAGTTCACATTTATCTGTGAGACTGTTGACATTTAAAGACATTACAGAAAGCATCATTGCATTAAAAAGCTATTATTCCCACCTTTGATGTGTAATACCTTTTTTGTTAAATGTCTAGTTCCAGTTTTCGTGGTGCATGCATACACTGTTTGACAGGTTGAACTTTTATACAGTTGTTTCTTGTCATATCCATTTGAGCCTATGTCACATCCTACAAAACTTTTTGTTTTATTGAAAGCCCTCAAACAAAAAACAAACATACTGCTGATACCACTCTAAATCCCGTTAATACTAACACACAAAATGATGTACATCTTGAAATACTGATGTTTTACCCTCCTAATAGGAACAAAAGTCCTAAACTGACAGCGGCACTCAGATGTGAGTTAACCTAAAAGAAAGGTTAAACATGCTAAGACGTATGGTGCAGCCTGTGCTTCTTCTAAATGCTAATTGGTCTTGTGTTTTCTTTATAGCTGTTCTAGCTGGGAAACCCCCTAAATGCTTTCAGAGAACTGCATCTCCTAGCCAGTTTCTCTTATCAGTTTTTTTTTCTTTAGCCAGTTGCTCTCCACCAGACTGTAGCCAGTTTATCTTTATCAAATTGTCTCCATGGAAACATGAAGACCAGCTGTAGAACTGCTACGTAGCATACATGTATTTGCTAGACAAAAGCCTCACAATATTCAATATTCTTTTTCATTTATTTGCTTACTCTTAACATTTGATACTAAATTGATTTAAGATCTTTAATGCAGTAATTTCCCCATGCAAGAATGAGAAAAAGCACATTCATTTTTCTTTTGTCATGTTCTTTTAACCAGGTTTTTTTTTCACTGCATTGACTACATTTCTTAAAACTGAACAAGAAAAAAGGGAGAAAGAAAAGAAAAAAAACAGCAGCACTTGTTTACAATCCCCATTACACCTAAAAAATAACTGAGAAAACTTCTTTACTTTATAGTATTCAAAGAAAACCATATACCACAAAAATAGCACTAGTAAGAAAACAATTCTTTACTTACAGTTAACTTTCTCCCCTCTCTTCCTCTCCCAAAGCATTTTTTGAACATTAATGACAAGAAGTAGGGCATATGCTTTAGATTCCCCCACAAGTCCAACAAATTCTAAAAAGTCCAATATTTCTGGATTTTCTTGTTCCGTCGTATTTCACGCACATTATTATTACATTGTAATCCCACATTTTTACTGGTTTTATTACTGTTCATCTCCATCTCCCAAATCATGTCTCTGCTTCCTTTCCAGTGTACTCTTGATTCTTCTAGTCAACTCGCATGCTCACTTCCTTCATTCCAACATTTTCCGGTTAAACATTGGAAAACGTTTCAAAGGTACAGTCTCTCTCTGTGGATTTTATTATCAGAAGAACAAGAAGCAGAATCTCTTTCTGTTTCACAGCTCTCGTTTTGTTGGACAAATGTTTGTATTTCCTCCTTAGCATGTACTTCATCAAAAAATGATTTTGTCCCTCCAGGGAAGAATACTTTGAAGACAGCTGAGTACAGCAGTTTGAATCTCACACCTGCATCTTGACAGTCCCTGAATATTAGAATAACTTTGCTTCTCTTCTGCTTGGTGTAGAGTGGGTAATTATTCTCCACAAACACTGCTGTTTTCCACTTTTAGTACTTTGTCCTTCTGACACAATTTTGTCAACATCAACTCTTTCTGCTGGTAGGACTTTTACTATTAAGGTCAAGGCTGCCTTCTCATAAACAGGTTTGGAGCATGCACACGATGTGCCCTTTCAACTAACATTTCCTTCTGTGGAATACCAGTCCAATTGCTTATTTGTGCCTTCACAAAATCAATGTGGTGTGTTCCTGCCAGCTCCTTTGGCACAGCTGAAAAGCTCTGTCCTCTAATTCTGTTATTTCTTGAAACATCTCTTCCTGAGCAGTCTCATATGTAGACAGCCTTTTCTTCATTTCAGCCTCTGATTTTTGTAGCTTTATCACCTTATCTGAATATTTGTTTAAAGCTTCTTCCATTTTTTCCAGCCTTTTGTTGTATGTGTTGATATACTCCATCAGTGTTTCATTTATTTTAACGAGGTCTGTGTGCTGCTGTTTTATATCTTCCTGTAGGTTACTGGAATTCATGTCTAGAGGTTGCATTGCTTTTTGCTGAACAGCTGCAGAACTTTACCCACTCAGCATTGTTTCCTCACCTTTTGTAGCCGATTTATTTCCAAGTCATTTGTATTCTTTTTTCATGGCATCCGGGCAGTACATTTACTAGCCAGTTACTGGAGGTTGCCCAGAAACACAAGTCTACTGGCATTCTCTGCTGGGTTTCTGCTCTCACACTGTGAGAGCTAGAATTAAGTTGTTAATCAATGTGCAGCCATCTTGGAAGTCCCAAAAAATACAAATCTTAATTAATTTGTAAATCCAGTAAAGGTTTTAGTATTGAGAAATGTAATGAAACACTGCAAAATTCTAATGTATTCCCTCATTCTTGCTTTGCAGCTTACGTCCTAGCATAGATCCATTTTTATAGGTAATACCAAAGATTTTTAGCCAGCCATGGATGTCCTCAACCTCAGACTTAAATTCTGTAGCTTTGCCAAACCGAAGAAAATGTACAATACAGCCAAGTCAGCCTTTAAATTGCAAGTGCTACTAACATCTGAAGAACTAATATAAAAGGCTGTATAAACACAAATATGTAAGATTACTAGAGCATTAATGACAAATTGTAGTCTGTCATGTAGCTTCTGAGTGCTAGACAGCAGTACTCCCCAAACCTAAAAGATTGAAGTACACATGTTAACGCCCCTTTCTATTAATTTCATAAACTGCGGAACAGATGTGTCTGTCGTACTGTAGAGATGCTAAACTGTTAAAAGGGTATCAAAATATAGTACAGCTGTGGTTCTTGATATAGTCCTCCAAAACATTTTCATCTGGCATCAGAAGCTGTCCACAACAGCAGATCTGTTGTAGAAGGGACTGCTTCATATCTGACGAAACTTGCAACAATTAATCCTGTTAATTTAAGTGGACCAGTGGGTATATATAGGAATATGCATACAATAATCTTGCTTCATCCATTGGTAAAATTGTTGGAAAGAATACTTCACAAACAACTTGTCTCAGATTCATTGCTGTAATGTCTTTCTTACATGTTTTCAGTATTCTCTTTACTGAGCATGTACACATTAACCACAGTAGTAGACAAACTACAACAGTACTGTATTTTGTTTTTTTCAAAAGCCTTTTCTTACACTGAAGCATAAGTTCTCTTTGATTACGTCAGAAGCTGCAAAATTAGCAAGAAGGTAATGATGTGGTTTCAAAACTACAGCTCAGATGGAACTTAAACCAATGGAAAATTTGAGTGGCCACACCAAGGATGCCTAATACCTGGAGTCCCCAGTAGTTGTACCCCTAATGTAACTGTATTTGTAGCAACACTGCCATACTGCCAGAGTACTACAATTTACTGATACCTGTATGTACATTTGCACAACTCATAGTATGTTAAGAGTAAACATAATTAAACGTAATTACACCAGTCATTTCAATCTTTTCAGAACTGCCTGGGACTGCAGTATATATATTAACTATTTAATGTCAGTAAAACAAAGGCAGTGTTCATAATTGGTGAGTTCTTTTGGCAGCAGTAACTATAACAAAGACATTCCAAAACCTCAGAAGCAAAAGTTGTACTTTCTGAATTTGAATATTCATATGCAAGAGTCTGTAGTGGCAGTAAGCTTGCATCTCAGTATCTGAAAATTCCTGCCAACAGCTTTGGCATCTGTACAGACTAAATTAAGGTATGATCAGCACAAACTTTGTAGTCTAAATAAATCTTAGTTACGTCTTAAGTTAAGAATCCGTCTATAGTTATTTACCCTAATTACTCTCTGTCGATAGGCCTTCTTCCTTACCAAAACACCACACTGAGCCATGGACCAGCTTAGGCACATATCACTTTTAGCTGCTACTGCTTCTTTTAGACATGTTAATTTATTAACTCACAGACATTAAGCTAGCAAGAATTGCAATTTAAAAGTAAAAACAATGTTGTTCTCCATTACAAATGTATAACTGTACAGTAGTAACAACTGGTATATACTGTAATTATGCATCATTTGAAAATGTTTTTTTCATGACACTTACCAAATAGGCCATTGTACTGTTCAAATGAAAGCTTTTTCAAAATCTTTGAGACAAACACTAGATACAGAAATGCCAGAATGCCTGTTTAGTTTTCAGAACTGTGGAACAAGCTGCTGTGTAATATAAGAACAACTCAAGCTATCAGCCTTTTTCAGCTTTCATTTGAATAATTAAAAGTATACCATACAGTAGAGTCTGCATATGTGTCATCACTTAAAGAAGAATAACTTAGTCCATTGGCTTCCGTTGCAAAGCTGCTTTGACTTGAACAGCAAATTCAGCTTAAAATAATTTGCTCTTCTTTTCAAAATGGTGACTACTAAGCCAACTGGGCTGGTTCTCCCACCTTCATCTTCACCATGGACTTGTAAATTCCCATACTTCTTGTCTGTGTGTTCAGCCTGTCTACTTAATTACCTGTCCCCTCAAACTTACTGTGTCTTTGTTCTACTTACCTTCTTAATTGCTTGAAACTAAATATTGTTTCTAATTTCTCAACCACCTCCATTTCTCACATGCCATGTATATAATACCCCTTCATGCAATCAAAGCACACATCTGAAGTGAAATATACTTCATACTCTGTCTAATTATATAATTACTCCAATTTTTATTATATTTTCCTTTATTGTAAAAAATATGTCTAATTTTAGTCTTACTTTGCATTGTCTGTAAATATGTCTGGATACAATTAATTTTTATTTCATCTGTTTTCACATTACAGTCAAAAATCTGCTTTCTGATTGAATTAATGTATTGCTAATATAGTTTATTTAGTCATGTCTTTGTGATTATGATCATGTTTATACTTTTTTAACCTAATATAGAGGATTTGGATTTTGTCTGTGACCATAGCTAAATTGTTATGTTTGAGAAATGGGGGTGAAGAAATTCACATCAGGAGTGCAGTGAAGCAAAGCACAAAAGGTGATTCTTGACATCCATTTTCAAACATGTAGCAATTTGGGTAAGATTGTACAGATATGATCATAATTCTTTGCAGTCCCTGCTCCATGTACTATCAGTTAGAGAAAAAGAACAAAGTGTTTCACAGCTTTGAAAGATGTAATGCAGTTAGTGCAGCCGGATATGTCTTTGTAGTAAATGAGACTTCAGCTACTCCAGTGTACTATAAGACAGAAAGGAAAATCTCTAGGAGTATGAAGTGTTTTCAGCACTCAAAGCTGTACAACACTATTAGCCCAGTTTCACAGATAGTGGACAGAAGCAAAAAGTGTATTTTATCCTGTGACAGCTTTAAAATGGTGAGGTGTACTTTGATCTGCCCCACACACAGACTCAAAAAAGTGTGTCAGTCTAATGTGTTCTGCAGCCTTTAAATCTGTTTTAACTTCTCTCTGTTCTTCTGTAGTTTGCCCTAGGCTGACAGAGTTTAACAGTACTAAAATGTGCTTAATAGTTTTCCCCCAAATTTGGAGCATAATTAGGGTGCTTAGTTTACTACAGTTGTTAGGTTATCAGTTCATGGTATATTTTATTGTGACTCTGCCCATTATCTCTTCTGTGTATTATTGTGATTGTGCCTACTTTGGATTATGCCAGTGACTGAGCTTTTCTTCCAGAAATCTCTAAATGATCTGTAAGTTGAGCAGGACCAACCATGTTAACAAATATAAGTAAATATGTAAACACATTTGGCACCATCATTGTAGGATTTAAAATGTAGTCATGTATTACACACACATTTTTATTCATTACTGAATTTGTTGCAATTTTTCTACTTGGAACTGATGACTTGCTGGAAGATAAAGGGTGTCTTGTTGATTTGCTGTAATTTTTACTCCTTCTGGATCTTATTCAGACCAGCTAATACCTCACACTTCATGTGTCTATATGACAGAAAGAAATCAACGACTGTTTGTTTTTGGTCTTTCATTTATTTTTGTTTATCGGGTTGGTGCACCAATCATTAATGAAATACAAAAATCACAAACAAAAAGGCAGCAGTAATAGAGTAAAGATTAGTTACATAGAAAAAACAGCATACATACATTATAGTAAATGAGCAGAGTGCAGTGTACAATATTTGCATAAGATTATGAAGTTGGTCAACTTTCAGTAATTCTATGAGGATAAGAGAAGTGGAAAGAAGATAAGAGATAGTGTGTCAGGTGATATGTCCTGTGTTAAGCAGGAGTGTTTGCGTTGGATAAAGAGGTACTTTTTAAGTTGCTTTCTAAATCTGGGATGAGTTTTGATTTCCTTTAGGTCAATAAGGAGAGCTTGCCAAAGAGCAGGTGCCTGATAAGAGAATGCCTATGCAGTGCTATGGAGTTGGGTTCTAGGGATATTGAGAATTGTTGTGACTTGTGAGTTGTCAAGTTGTATGAGGATGTTTTTTTTCCATGAAGTTTAACTGTATGGGGGAGTACATGTCTAGAACTGTAGTGGATCCTAACAGTAGGTTAGATTTTTTTTGTTTTATGAGGAGCTATTTGGCTTTTTCTATGGTATTACAATGATGCTGATGGAGTTGAGTTTATAATGAATCAGCAGATGCTACTGGAGATTGGACTCTTGTGATTCTCTTGTGGCAGATTAAAAAATGGGTAGCCCATATTCTAGCTGAGAGAAGATTACTCCTTTGCCAAAGGATTTTTGGCTGGTTGAGATAGCAAGGGGAAGATCTTTTTGGCCATGAAGAGGAGGAAGTTTATTTTGCTCTCTGTGTGGAAATGAAAGTTTAGAAATTGATCAAGGCATAATCTTTGGTATTTCAAGGTAGAGATTATTTCTGTGGTATGGTTGTGCAAGTCATGCACTTGGTGAATTATTTTGTCGCGTTCCCAAAAAGTGTAGTGTTGGTCGTGGTGTTGGTGGAATGCGGTTGATGCAAAATAGTTCATTTTATGAGTCACTGGTAACACTCATTTAAATCTGACTTGGGATTGATTGTTCGTATGAGAGTAACTTGATCTGTAAATTACCATTAACCTACCACATTATTTGAAGGCATTGTCTTCAGTTTTTGTTGATTCTAAATTTCTATAATCTTCTATAGTTTTGAATGGTCATATTTGAATAAGGTATTATTTCTGTTAGAAATCTGATTTTTCTGTTTGAAGGCATTTGTTTGGCTGGCAGATGTTTTATAGCAGTCCTTTTATTTTCATTGGCAAATAAAAAGTGATACCAAAGTTTTGCCATGTGTAATATCAGTTGGTCATTCTATCATTTAGGCCATTAGAATCAAGTAGAACTGATCATCTGCCATTAACATGGTTGGTATCTTTGCATGATTAATTAATATTTTTATAAGAGTGAGATGGGTAAATTTTTCACAAGTTAAAGAGGGCACAGTGTAATGTTCAATTTAAGATGTTGTGTCTCCTCTGGTGCCTCACCGAAACAGTGATGCACCAAAGGTTGTCCATTGATCCCCTTATTCACACTGCCAATATTTATTTTAAATTGTTTCTGGGGATTTTCTTATCACATGATGTTTATAAGTAGTCTTGGAAAGGTGAATGTCTATCATAGAACAATACATTTTAATAGGTTAAGAAAGTTCATACCTTCCCAACAGTCAGAATTTGACATCTCTTCTTTGTTTAGAAGCTCCCTTGCTCAGGTGTAGGTGTGCATCCATAGCAAGACATGCCTGAGTGGCCTTTCTTGCCACTCTCATATTTCAGATCCTTGTCTTTGCTGTTATCTCTGAAATTCTGTCTTTACATGCCTGCTAGTTTAATTTTCTAAATGGCTATTGATTTTCAGCCATAATTTACCCATCCACAGCTTGTCACTATGAAGGGAGAAGTCTGTTTGCATGGGAACCTGTCTTAAGGCCCTTCTTACGTAACCTCATGGATCTCATAGTTTCTCATCAGAGACTGTATCACAGGCAGCGTATTGATATCTGTCCCTCCTGGAGGTAAGTCTCCATTGAGAGTGGCCTTCAGGTTCTCGCCGACATTGAGTTCATCCTTAACTAGCAGGGAATTGAGCCCTTTTCTGCCCCTTCAGTGTAGTAGGCACATCTCCAACTCTCATGTTGCCATCTGTCTCCCAGTCAGTCTGCTGGTATCTAAAACAATACAGCCTGGTTTCAGGGAGTGACTCCTCTAAGCAACCTGCTAAAGACTGGAAAACTTGTGACTGAAACATCTCTTGCTGAGAATCCCCCCAGCCTACCAGCATTTCTCAGTCATTTATGTTGCCCCAAAAGGAAGGCCAAGCATCCCTCTGGACTTCCCATACTGGCGCTACCTTCCTAGGTCTTAGATGTGCCAGTTGCCTCACTGGAGTGTGAGCAATAGTGTGGGCCTGTACTGTTTAAGGTTCTTCCAGTTGTCCTTCCTCAAAACATCTTTTTGGGTCTGGAGGTCTGGTCTGTGACTGCTGTCAACCACAGTGCCCTTCCTTAGATCACGATTGCAAGATTCCAAACTCTTGGGTTTTCTTGCCAGATAACCTGGACATCTGGCCAGAGTACAAAGTCAAAACCATTCATAGAGTCATACCTCCAATGTATGACCTAAGCCCATGGATGTAAGGGTACATTAGCAAACATGTGAGTGTAAATCCTCAGACTCTCTCTCTGCCAGTCAAATGCAGGTCTCACACCCATCAGTTTGTTTTAAATGTGGCCGTTGGTACCACTGTCCTTTACTGCTTCACATAAGTGCCCCATTGGGGAACCTTCCTTTAAATTTCGTGTTTGTTGCTCTATTTGATGTCAGGAAGGGAGAGTGCAACTGTGGTGGGCAGATACCCTACAAGGATTTCTACTCCCAGTGCCTTTTCTTTCAAGGTGCAGAGCACAACTACAACAGCTGTACAGTCAATTAGCCCTTCGTTCCAAAGACCCTAAATAAATGTCATTCGTAACGTAATTACTTGAAAAGTAGGCTTCTTAAGCACCTCACACAAGCAAAGATGACAAACCCCTGTACCCCTGACAATCCCACCTGTTCAAAAGAAACATTTTGAATCCTAGGTCTGATATTATGACTGCCCAGTCAGACTCTATGTACCCGTGGTATGCTGGACATCTGCGCAGACTTTCTCTAACAAAACCCAGCCAGAGATTGACATGACATATGTGGTTCATATATCCAAAACAACTGAAGTTACCAATAATAGTGAGAAGGGGTAAGTCCACTTCATTTTCAAATGTATACCACAGATCCTGGTTAGAGGGGAAATTCCTGGGTCAGACCCTCGACTTTTAGTCAAAGTAGATGACACTCCAATAAAAAAGAAACAAAAAACTAAAAACATTCCTTACCCCAAGAAGTCCAAAGAAAGAAGAGTAGATGTATTTCTCACAGGCCCTATTTAAGGCCATAATGGCATCAGGCCGCCTTTCTTTGTAGGACCTGGTACTATTACTGTTTCATCTTCCTCACCACAAAAGAGATGATTAGACACTTCATCTGTAGATGGAGGATAAATCAGAGTCAGATGAGCACTGTTTGGCCTGTTCATCCTAAATCCATTCACCAGGTCAAGTGGCCTCAGAAGATGAAGATTTCCTCTCTCAAGACTCCCCTGTGGAATAAGCTTCTTGAAGAGAAACTTAATATGATGAAGCATTTTGAACAGGAATCAAAATACACTTTTAAATTTCAACAGAGATACTATAACATTTTGGAAATAGGCACCCCTGCTCTTTCTCCTGCACCTCCTGTTCTGGAGCCTTTCCTGGATGCTTTTGCACCCACTTCCACTGCACCAGACTTCCTAAAAGGCCTGACAAAGGTGCCTGAGAATTTGAAATTTCTGTACAGAAACCCTTTAGCTGACCCTCTGTTTTCTTCCATGTCAACAGACAAGTCCTCTAAGTTACTACCTGCTGCCAGTGCCCTTCCTTCAGATAAAGACAGCAGGGCAATGGACATATTAGGGAAAACAGTTTATACTTCCTCCAGTCTAGCCTTTAGAGATTTGAATTATCTGATGCAAATGACTAAATACCAGTTATCTGTCCTCCGTGATTAAAAAAAAAGCCGTGTCCTCCTCTAAGGAACTTTCCAGTAAACAACAGGCTTTATCTTTGGTGACTCAGGCTTCCAACGTAGCTAGGCGCAACGTTAAGTATAGCTGTGATGCAGTAGAAGCTATTTCCAGGCAGCTGCTGCAGATTCCATGATCAGGAGGTATGCTCGGCTACATTCAGAACCTCTTATTGAAGATATAAAGGTGAAACTCTTGGACTCCTTAAAACTAGGACCTTTCATTTGGTCTCAATGCTGCCAGTCTTTTCAAAGAATTGTAAGAACAAGGTACAATTATGAAAGACTGCAGACAGATCATTATTACCATTGTGCCAAAATGCTAAAGGAATTACCCTGCCAAACTCGCATTCTTCTTTCACAGGGGACATCAGCCCTTCTCATAAGGCCAAGAAAATGTCTAGGAAAAGATTGTAGTACAAACCAGACAGATGCTGTAGATCTAGAAGGCCTCCTTACTCAAACAAGTCCACCTGTCTACTCTCTTTTCCTCTATCCCATCACATCCCTTGGTCCATCCCTTCCACTAACCAGAAGGCTGTCATAATCCCAAAATACTGGTTACTCATCACTTCAGACAAATGAGTGTTGTAAGTTATCCAAATGGGATAAAAATGACTTGGAAAGAAGTTCCTTCTTTCATTGGCATCCCTGCTTCTCCACAAAATCGGGTACAGTTGCTCTCTGTAGTCATTTAAACCTTGCTAGAGCAAGGCACACTAGACCAATTCTGGATCTGTCCACCCTCAACACCTTTCTTATTTTTCTGTCTTTCAAGATGTCCCTGAAACTCTGCTTCCATTCGTCTTTCCTTAAGTCTTTCTGGTATTTTTGGACCTAAATGATGTATATGTTTACATTCCTATTCACCCAGCTTACAGAAGATTTCTGATATTTTCTAATGGCTCATCATGATTTCAGTTCTCTACTTTACAATTTGGACTTGCTACAGCCCACAGACTCTTTACAAAGTACCTCACACCAGTTACAGCTTACTGCTGGACTCTGCAAATCCAGATATTCCATTATTTGGGCAACCTGGTGATGTAGGCCCCCTTCTCAGCAGGTATGCTTAACTCATCTCAAATTTACCATGGCCCTACTCCAAGCCTTGGGTTTCACAGTCAGTCTGAAAAATTCAACAATGATTCCAACCCAACATCTAGTTTTCTTAGGGTGCAGGCTAGACACCAAACTCAAGTAGGCCTTCCTTCCACCAGACAAGATTCAAAGTCAAACCAGTTACTTCCTCTGTCTTCTTCCCCTTCATTCCCGTACTGGGATTCATGTCAGCATCCATCCCCATAGTCCCATTTGCTAGGCTGCATAAGATTCAGTGGTACCTCAAACCACCTCTTCTTAAGTTTCTTTTTCTTAATCATCCCCTGGAGATACAGGTCCCTCTCCTGCCTTGCCTAAAAAAAGGAAATAATGTAGTAGGTATCACAGATAAAGGTAAACGTGGGTCTTCCTTTCAAACTGCATTCACCACAACATGAGCTGCAGACAGACACTTCAGATAAGGCACGGGGAGCATGGATGGGCAATTTGAAAGTTCAGGAACAATGGCCTACAAATCTTGAATCAGACCACATTAGTCTGAAGGAGATAAGGACACTAATTCAGGCTCTGCATATTTTCTACCACTCCTTTTAAACAAGGTCCATTAAGAATATTTACAGACAGCACACCAGCCATGTGATACATAAACAAGTTAGGGAGGCAACAGATTCTTACCAGCTGTACATACTGGCCTTCTTGGCATGGAAGTAGGCCAGAAAAGAAAGATTTCTGCCTCTAAGCAGTTTATATTCCCTCACAAGACAGTGTCCTGACAGACTTCCTAAGCTGATCAAGGGAAGAGCCCCACAACAGCTGGTAAACCAAGAGATTTTCCTAGACATAGCCCACAAATAGGGATGCCTCAGATAGATCTTTTTGCCTCCATCAGTGATAAGCAACTCCTGGTCTTCTGCACCAGGACTTACTGCCCTTAAGCTTGGGAAATGGACACTATGTCCATCCCTTGGAGAGGGAGCTGTTATATGCCTTTCATCCACTTCTTCTTCCTAAGGTCTGACCGAAGATCCAAAAAGAATACCCAAAGATCTTACTGGTGACTCCCTATTGGCAAGGCGGCATTGGTTCCCCTTCTCTTTCATCTAGTCAAGGGCCATCACCAGAAGCTTCCCTCCACAGTGGATTTGCGTAGACAGCAGAATGGATCACTACTACATCCTAGTATACATCCCTTAACATGACATTTATGGATGATAGGATTCTAATTTCTTTTGGATGCCAGTTTTTTGAGGATGTGCTTAGGTTTCTTCAGGAGGCAAAAAAACTACTGCTAGAAAAGCTTACAAAGCAAAATGGAAAAGATTTACTATGTGGTGTCAGCATAAAGACCAGGACCAATTCAGGCTAGTGCCCAAGTGGTCCTCTCTTACTTGTGTGAGCTCTTGCAGTCTAGCCTAGAATACCCATCTATTATGGCATCTATTTCAGCCATATCTGCATTCCTTCCTCAGGACCCACCACTGCTGGCCAGTCTAGAGTTAAAACAGTTCTTAAAAGGTGTACTCTGCTTGAAAAAAGCTGTCCCCCCTGCTTGGGACAATTTTTTGCTGGACAAAATCACTCTCCCTCCTTTTGCACTAGTAGCATCTTGCTGTCTCAAATGTAGTACTTGGAAAACTATTCTTCTGGTAGCTCTCACTTCTGCCAGATGAATATCTGATCTAGAGGCCCTTATGGCAACTCCTCCTTTTCTTATATTCCATAAGCACTGTGTATCTTTAAGGCCTATCCCTTCTTCTTACCTACAGTGGTAAATGAACTGTCCCTCAATTAGGCTATAAATTTGCCCATTTTCTTCCCTTAAACCACACAATGAGGGGGAGAATTCTACATTCCCTGGATATGCATACACAGCTCAGATTCTTCCTGAATAAGATGAAGAATTTTCACAGATCTGACCTTTTGTTCGTCTCTTTCCAGGATTCAAAGTTAGGAAACCCAGTTTCAAAGCAAACTAATGCTAACTGGATTTCTAAATCCATCTCCTTTTGTTAAATGACAAATCCTTGCCCTCAACAATGAAGGCCCATTCTGTTAGAGCAGTGGCCTCGTCTAGAGTCTTCTACAAGGGAGTTGACTCAAGAATTATTTAAAAAGCAGTTACTTGGTCTTCTTCCCATACTTTCAACAAACATTATGGAGTGGATGCTTTTTCTAAGTCCACAGCTGTCATCACCAAGTCAGTCCTCCCTGGATTACTAGACAATTTTCCTATCTACATTCCAACCATCCTTCACACCTCTTAAGCTTTGGGAGTCACCCAATAGTTTTGAATACTGAAACAGTGATCTAAGTAAGGAGGTAGTAAAGCTGAGTAAGAACTTGGCATAACACTAGATGTCCTTCTGATGACTGTTGCAGTATTCCTTCCCCTTTTAGTGATGAGTCTTCTCCCCTTTCTCCTTGTGGAGCAAGGGGGGGCCACAATCTTTCTGCCTCTCCCAGATTAGCTGACCAGTTTCATTTTCCTGTCAGGCCTGTTCAGGCTTACCGACTTGGAGATAGTTTGAGGATGTATGCTCATACATTCACTTATGTACCCTTACACCAGCAGGTGTATGTCATTCATTAGACATATGGCTGTGTGGAAGGTTTTGGCTTTTGTACACCTCCCTTCCAGGTTGTTTGGCATGATAACCCAACAGTTTGGAATACTGAAACTGTAATCATTAAGACATCTTCTGTTATGGTAAGTTCGTACACAGCTGTACTTTCTGCTGTTCATTGGTCCTTTCCTTACAAGACTTTCATGTTGATCCTTTAGAGTCTCTCACCTCTGTTGTCTAAGGGTGGCGGGGTGGTGCTGCTGAGTTGGTGTCTTCTTTTTGGATTGTTAGTGCTAGTGTGACCTAAGAAGAGTTTCTTGCAGTTCGGTAAACATCATTCCCAGTTCAGAGTATTGATGCCTGAAGCTTCCCTCATTTCCAAAAGGACTCCAAAAGGTTGGTTGTTGTGGCCAGTGTCTTGTAGGAGTGGTGCCTCTGTATTATTTTAGCAGGTGACTGACATCCTTTAGCAGTGTCTAGTAAGTCCATTAAAGTGTCCTTGGTTGGATAGCACCAAGACTGTATTTCTTATGGGATGGAATGAAATGACAGAAGTCCTTCCCGACTTCTTTATAAAGCATGACCTGCTTAAGCATGGAATGAGACGCTTATTGCCATTCATTTGTGTTCTTGGAAAAGGTCATTGTGGTAAGCTGGCTGAGGGGACATGGCAAGGTCCAGAGTTTTTTTTTTTTTTAATCTTTTTGGCCATATGGCATCACATTCTTCACTGTGTTGTTGCACATCTTATTATGGTTGTGTTGTAATGGACTGTGAAATGTCTGGCAGCGAAGCCAGCACAAACTGATAGATATTCTTCTGGTGTTAGATCCTTCTCACTAATTGCTGGAGTGATGGTCATTCCGTACTTAACTGTTGGTGTGGGATTCTTTCACTTTTTGCATCTAAACCTATCATAGGTGCTGTTAACTAGCGTTTCACTTACAGGATGAGGAGCTCAACTAGACTTCCTCCTGTGATTCTAAGGATACAAATACCCTTAAAGAAAGGACTCTACTTTAACCATTTGGAACTTTGGAGACAAAGCTTTGCTAGTGCCTTTCCCCACTGTTAATCAGTCAGCCAGTTATGTGATATTTAATAAAGCAAAAATGCTTCAAGATCATACCCTGTGCAGAAAAAGTTATTTTATGGCATTGAGCTACAGAGTTGGGGTATCACTCTCTCAACAGTTCGTATTCCCCAGGAAATGAATGAGCTGTGATCAGTCACAGATATCGCAAGTAATTTGTAAGATTTGCTTTTGCAGAGGCCATTTTAGATCTGAATTTTCCAGTGATGGTGCACACCACAGAATAATCTTTTTTTTTTTTTTTCGGGAGCTTGTGGCCTTCTCCCTTTTCAACCTGAGAACAACAGATGGGGCTGTGGAGGAAACTTCCTCCTCCTCTTCATATAATTTCCTGCTTTTACAGCTGATTGCATATGTCATTGCATAGCTCAGGGAAGAAAGACCTAAACACATTTTTATCATCCTTTGCTGTTCAAAATGATTGTGGTTTCAGGCATTAATGTTCGTGAATGATTGATTGTGGTTTCAGCCATTCATGTCCATGGTGATACAGAAATGTGTATGTCCCCTTAAAACTGCATGTTGACCAGCTCCATGTCCAGATTTGGCTGCTAGTAAAGATCAACTGATTGAGCCACTTTTGCAGGCTGGGGTGTGCGAATTGTTTGAGGTTCCTAGTAAATTTTCCATTGAGACCTTCATGTAGAACCAGTTCTTGTTCTGGGAAGTGCAGTACTCTTAACAATCCAGCTCATTTGTTGCAGGTGTTGTTGATGTTTGTAGGCACCTTTATGAATTAAATATTCTATGGTAAAGGTACATGTGAGTGCATTTCTCCCCTTTAAGTCTTTGTGGGGGGCAGGACTGTGACCCAGCACTGGCTAAAACAGTTCCTTTAAGAAGTCCTGCTTTTCCATTTTCCTTTGAAGTCCTCCATCCTTCTGTGGGACTTGAACTTGTCTGCCCTTCAGCCAGGTAGCTCAGTGTTACTGGAGTTTTTTTAATTAACTGCATGCTTGCTTTCGCTTTGGCAGGATCACAGAGTTTTAGATAAATGTGTGGATTCTGACTGAACACACTTTCTGTTAAAAAAAAAAAAAAAAAAAAAAAAAAAAAAAAAAAAAAATGTTTCTCTGAGCAAGTCTGCACAACATCCTTAAGTTACATTTTGGGAGCAGAAACCTGGTGAATAAGGTTACTCCTCACTGTGGAAATGCTCATTCATATAGGTCAGATCATAGATCAGAGAAAGAACCTGGTATTTATAGCTGACACTGATGACTCTCTGGTTGGGTTAAATACAAAACATTAACCACCAGGGTGGCAGAAGGCTGTTAATCACAGGAAGGACAGAGATCAGATGACTGAATCCTGATATATCCAAATACCAATGGAGTTTTGGCTTCCAGAAAAGGGTTGAAACAAAATGTTTTGTGAAAGTATGTTGTAAAGACCAACTGACACTGGTACAAATGTCTGCAGTGGAAATATTCTTGTAGTGTAAACTGGAGGCAGTTATCACCGGAATGAGCTTGGGCTGCAGCAATTCCCAGTAGTTCCCTGATGATAAAATATAGTGCACTTAATATATTTGAAATACACTAGCTTGGGAAATGCATGATTTCTCCCCAGACAAATGAAGGCTTACACGGTGCGCCTCAATGTTAGATATGAATATGGTTGTATAGTATTACTTAATGGCAAGGTGTGTCAGTTGCTAATGCTATCTTCTGATTTGCAGAAAGGTGTTTGCTTGTCATTGGCGGTGACTTGTTGGGCTTTGGTGGTGAAAGTGTATACATAATCAGCACAGTATATTACAGCATGCATCATCATGGATATGCGACCATTGCCAAGCATGAGATTTCTAGGGGAAAAAAAGGCTCATTTCTCATGCAGCGGAAGGGACGAAAAGAGCAGCAGGTTCAGGCATTGACATCAGGAGACATGTCTGGATGCATCTTGTGTGATTTTGTGGAGCCCCTCAAGTCTTCATTCATCTGTGCTTCCATTTATGGCACTTCCTTGTTTGGTCCTAAAGTTAAAGAAACTTTTTGTCCAGTTGTGTGAAAGATGGAAAGACCCTGTCTGCTGTGGGCATATGTTTTTCCACTCTTTTTTCCACTCCTCAATGATTATTTTCAGGGAATCAGTGAAGTAGTGGAAAAATGTGGTTCAGACAGTCCAAAGTGTCCTTGTCTAGACACACGTGGAGTTGGTTCCTCCAGGGGCAGAGAGGGTAACTTCATTGGTACATGCCTCACTTGCAACAGAGGAGACCCGCAAAACCAAAGGTACAGAGATTCTTTCTTTGGTAAATCCTTTCAGCAATCCTGAAAGGAGGCTTGATTGTCTTACTCTGGAGGCAGTCGGGGGTCAACTATCCCTGCATGAGAGATCCTGGCTAGAAATAACATCAGATACCTGGGTGCAGAAATCATTTCCAGGTGTTATACCATTTTCCCATCCACTCCCCATTTGCAAAAGAAATCCCCAATGTCCCAGAGGGAACAAGCAGTATTAAAAATTCAATAACTGCTAGAAAACAGTCATTCAAGAAGTCCTGCCAAACCAGAGAAAATCCAGAACTTACTCAAGATCCTTTTTAGTGCCAAAAAAGGCAGGGGACTGGAGACCAATTTTGTATCTCATTGTTTTGAGCAAGTCAGTTCAACAAAGTTCCAGATGGTCATGGTTCAGTCCATTCTTCCATTTTTGGATGTGCTCAGCAAACCTTTAGGATGTGTACTATCATGTGTACTATCATATAAAGATGAACAGGCGATTCAGGAGGTTTCTTTGTTTCCGGCTGGGAGCCATTCCCTATCAATTCAGAATTCTGCCCTTTAGTCTCATCACAGCAACCAGGGTTTTCACCAAGTGCATTGCAGTGGTAACAGAACAGCTCACTTTGAGACTGCTGGGATTCAGAGTGTTTCCAAACTTAGATGACTGTATCTTTACCGTTCTGACCAGGCATCAGTTGTTTGAGGCAAGAAAGCAGGTTCTCTAGACATTTTCCTATCTGTGGATAACCATAAACTTTGAAAAATCTCACCTCGAACCAACTCAGACCTTAGAGTTCATAGGAACCATTCTGAACATAATGACAGCAGAAGCCTCTCTTCCCCCAGTGAGACTACAGAAAATTAGATCTCGAGTCATGAAAATAATCAACAGCAAGAAAGTATCTGCACACCTAATTCTACAGGCCCTGGGGTCCATGTCAGCAGCTATAACATTAGACCCCTTAGCCAGATTTCACATGAGAGTTTTGGCTGCTTGCAACACACTGGTCAGTACTATACCAGCCAATATCAGCTTTGATTGCAGTCACCAGCATTTGCAAGAGAGATCTCAAATGGTGGATTCAATCGAATCAAATTCTAAAAGGCTGTCCTTTCACCCCCTCTCAACACAAGGCCACAGTGATCACATATGCTTCCCAGTTAGGGTGGGGGAGGCATTATCTGGGGAGCACTGTCCGAGGCACTTGGTCTCCTATAGAGAACAACTTGCATGTCAGTGTCCTGGAGATGAGAGCAGTGCTTTTAGCGTTGCAATCCTTCCATGATACTCTGCCTTTAGGGACAGTTCCAATTCAAATGGACAACATGTCAGTAGTTTGGTACATCAACAAGCAAGGAGGAACCAGGTCCTATCCCTTTTGTCGAGAAGCTCTGAGTGTGGCAGTGAGTGATGTCATCCAACCACTTTCTAATGGCAACACACATTCCAGGGAAGTCCAGTGTGATAGCAGACAAACTGGGCAGATGCATACTCCTGCCTCCCAAGTGGTCCCTCTTTCCAAAAGTAATGGAGGGAGTATTCCATCAATGGGTCCAGCCATGCTACAATTTTTATGCCTGTCCCCTAAACAAGTATAGCAACTACTTTGCCCTAATTTCCCCTCAGGGGAATCATCGAGGGGTGCTCTTGTCCACAGTTGTCCCTCCGGTCTTCTTTATGCCTGTCCTCCGATTCCAATAATTCCAAAGTTTGTACAGAAAGCAATCGAGTTGAAGAGCAAGGTAATCCTCATTGCACCTTATTGGCCTCGACATATTTAGTTCCCCCTTCCTTCAGCCTCATCTAGTTCACCAACCTTGGAATCTGTACCCAGTTCCAGATCTCCTGCCCCATCCAACAGGCATGATCCACCCAGAGATCTTGAACCTCAAGCTGACAGCTTGGTTTCTCCAATTCCATTAATAGCCAGACAGTCAATGCTTTCTTCACCTATTTGACACATACCTTTGGCCTCTCACAAGTCATCTACATGTAAACCTTACAACAGTAACTAGAAAAGGTTTGTCTTTTGGGAAAATCAAAATAACATTGACCCTTTTCAGCACCTTTTCATAAGATTCTGAAATTTTTAGCCTCACTATTCAGTGAAGGGGCTTTGTCTTTACTATTTATCCAATTAGCAGCTATAGCCACTTTTCATATTGGATTTGAAGATTCGCACTTGCTTCTCATGAACTTTGTAAAGTCTTTTTGAGAGGCACTCTTCTGTTAAAGTCTCCTTACAAATATCTAACCCCTTCCTTGGGACCTGAAGTTGGTGTTGCAAGCAATCATACAACCTCCTTTTGAACCAGCAACAGATTGTGGTCTTAAGTTTCTGTCCTGGAAAACTGTTTTCTTAGTAGCCATAACTTCCGCCAGAAGGATTTCAGAAATTCAAGCTTTGTCTTGTAAACCACCATATTTGACTTTTCACAAGGATAGGCTTGCGCTAAGAACCAACCCCTCTTTTCTACCAAAGGTGGTTTAGAAGTTGGCATCAGTCAGACTATTAACATACCGTTTTTTTCCCCAAGTTTGCTAATAAAGCTGAGTATTGCTTACACTTATTAGATGTTCATAAACAATTACAGTTTTATCTTCACAGAACAAAATATATTAGAAAATTTGACCAATTATTTATCTATTACTCAATTTCCAAAACTAGGAAAACCTGTGAGCAAAGTGACATTGGCTAGATGGCTAGCAGATTGCATTTCTTTCATCCACAACAAATTGAGGACTGCTTTATCGAAACCTTTCAAAACATATTCAGCTACAGCTATAGCGACTTCACCTGCCTTCCAGTCTAAAACCTCCATGGGTGATATTTGTGCAGCAGCATCCTGGGCTACTCCCCATACTTTCAAGAAGAAAGGGGAAGAGGATCATTCAGTTCAGTGGTGCTTCCTTGAGTCCACCCAGGGTCTAAAGTAGCTGGGCCTGTCCTACAGGTTGAGAATAGAATGAAAATTGACATAATCAGATAAAGAAGTTGTGTACTCACCATAACATTCCATCTGTTTGTCCATTTTCATTCTTACTCAACTCCCCTCCCACCATCTCCCATACCCTTGGATTTCTGGAGAAACGCATGACTAGCAGATTATTATTCTTGGTATCAAGGCTCTAGCTCCTCCCTTTCCAATGATGCCCTGTTGCCTCTGACCCCCAGATCTCATTTGCTGTGTATCCTGTGCGAACGTGTTTCCAGTGGCTCTAGCTAGTTAAGTGCCTTTTTTTTTCTGTTTTTCCTAAGCCAAGTTTGCACCTGGTGTACTGCTTTAGTGTAGTACTTATTGTAGTTATTACCTCCCTTCCCGTAGTTTAGGTTCTCCTTGTTAATTCGTGATGTCCTTCTATTCCTATGTTGCAGTATTCTTGTGGGATTTCCTGCCCTCAGGCGACTTATACGTTGACTCCTATACAAAAGCTTCAGCTTGGCTGTTGCAGCTCCGTGGGATGTCACACGTAGGGCCGTAAACCAGGGGCCTTAAATGTGGCATCTGCACGCACAACCCACAGAACTTTTCAGCCGCAGATGACCGAGGCATGTGTTAGCTTCTTCACATCAGACGTCGCAATAAAGCTAAATAACCATCCAACAGGCATGAATCCACCCAGACATCTTGAACTTCAAGGTGACAGCTTGGTTTCTCCAATTCCATTCTCCAATTTCCCTTCCCCCGCTGACATCTCAGGTTAGGGAAGAAGAGGACTCAGTATCTTACACCTCCCAAATTGCTTCACGTCAGGAGTATTATTCTCCTGATGAGGTATCTATAGAGGGAGATTCACCCCCTAAGGATATCATGTTTTATTTCCCTTCATATCTGATTGTTATTGCTTAGGCTTGGTTTGTTGTAGCAATTTATAGCTGATGTCAGGTAAAAAGGGTAAATGCAAATGTGGGCATCAGATACCCCATAAAGGTTCACATGAATGTGTTTTTTGCTTAGGCCAGGAGCACGACCATACCGCTTGCTCCATTTGTCGATCATTTGTGCCAAAGACCCTACACAGCCGTCTGGCCATTCTTAACCTCTGTTTAGAAAAACATCACCTTGCTGTTAGCCTTAAGGATGGATCCCGCCTCAGAGACCACATCAGAACCTCCTTATAAGAAGGCCAAGTTTCCTAGGCCCTCTTCTTCTGCTACTCCATTACCGGACGCCCAACCAGCTGCCGATTTAGGAGCTGAGGGATACTTGGAGGACCCATCGACTTCAACAGCAACCTTTGTGGAAGCCGTTGTTCAGCTGTCGGCCGGCATGTCTCTGGAGCCAACCCAGACCCTGACTACCATCGAGGTCAAGGGGGAACCAGAATCTGTGCAGCCTCCGACCGGGATCCCACTTTCGGATACGGTTCCTTTCAGACCCGATTTCAGGTTTGCTTCAACGTCTAGCCCTGCAAAAATGAAATGGAAAACCAGGCATACTTCTTCCACTGCAAAAGGCCTACCTGACTGGCAGTTCTTCATTTCTTCCCTGATGCAGGCCTTTATGGCCCTTAGGTCTTCAGCCTCTTCCTCCACTACTCTACCTTTACTCAACCCTAGGCCTGCTTCAGCCTCTTCCCTTCCCCCGCTGACATCTCAGGTTAGGGAAGAAGAGGACTCAGTATTTTACACCTCCCAAATTGCTTTATGCCAGGATATTATTCTCCTGATGATGTATCTATAGAGGGAGATTTACCTCCTGAGGATATCATATTTGGTGAGACAATCACCAGAATGAAAGATTACTTCAAATGGGATACCTCACAAATGTCTGATACCCAGAAGAGGTATTTTGAGCTTCTTCAAGTAGAACCCCCCCCCCCCCCTTACTGTTCCACCAGTTCTTCCTGCATACCTGGATGCCTTTAACTCTGCATCTAAGTCTCCAGACCCACAGCCACCTGTCCCTAAGTGACCAGATCGCTTTTACAAGGTGCGCAATGAGCAGAAATTCTTACTGAAACCACCCATAGCAGACCCAGCCATGATTGCCACCTATCCTGATAAGCAATCCAGACTCCTTCCCTCCACCTCACTCCTGTCCACAGATAGACAGCAAATCTATGGATAGGACTGGTAAGAAGGAATACACCTCCTCTGCTTTGGCCTTCAGAGCCATTAACTATCAGATGTATATGACTAAATATGCTCTGGACTTGGTCTCCCAAGCCTCTTCTATGCTGGCCTCTATCCCTGACTGCCCAGCTAAGGCTGGCATCTCCTCCAAGCTTTCTCTGGCTACACAAGTAGGCAGACACTCGATTAGATGCAGCTGTGATGCTGTAGAAGCATCTGCTCGCTCTGCAGCATCTGCTTCAGTTCTCAGGAGATACTCCTGGCTGAGACTTCAAAATCTCCCAGAAGACTTTAAGTCAAAGATCTTGAATGCCCCCCGGACCACAACTTCCTTTTTGGAAAACAATCTGCAGATCTTTTTAAGAATCTGCACAAAAAAGGTAAAGAATTGCAAGACATAAAACATTTATTGGTGTCCCCTATTCCCAAGTGCTTCAGAAACTATCTAGCTAAAGCCACCTTTGTGAGGCGAAACCCAGCCCAGGCGGGTACTTCCTCTTCCAGATCTAGAAGAGGTGCAAGAAGACCCACCACTTCTAGACCTGCTGCCCCGCATCTTCAACTTAGACAGCCTTTTCAGGACAGAGGAGGCTCCAACAGTGCGCGACTGCCTTGCCCCCCTACCACTCTCAGTCCGCCTCTCCCACTGCCTGCCCTTCTGAGAAACCGTAACCTCAGACAAATAGGTACTAATACAAAAAGGATATTTCCTCTCCTGGAAAATAAAACCACCTATGAGAGGCATCCCCCTCCCCCCCAACCAACAGCATTTCCTTCCACAGGTTCTGACAGACCTTCTGAAGCTGGGTACTATAGAACCAGTCCCCTCAGGACAGGTAGGAAAAGGTTTCTACTCCCGTCTTTTCCTGGTCCCCAAAAAGATGGACCATTGAGATGCAAATTAGACCTCTCCTTCTTAAATCTTTACCTTCAGGTGCCCACCTTCAAAATCCTGTCACTTCCAACTCTGCTTCCACTCATACCAGCCAAGACCTTCATGGCCACCTTGGACCTAAAGGAGACTTACTTACACATACCCATCAGGCCTTCCCAGAGAAGATTTCTGCGTTTCTCTGGGTGCTCCTCACATTTCAAATTTACTGCTTTGCCCTTTGGTTTGTCCACTGCACCCCGAGTATTCACAAAATGCCTGGCCCCGGCCATTGCCTTTTGCAGAACTCAGGGAATTCAGATTTACCCCTATCTAGACGACATCCTAATACTGGCAGAGTGCAAAGATACCTTCTCAGATCATCTGCACTTCACCATGTCCCTTCTACAAAACCTAGGGTTCACCCTCAACCTTCCAAAATCTTCCTTGAACCCAGAACAGGAGAAGATTTTTCTGGGTTGCAGAATCGGAACGGATACAATGAAGGCTTTTCTTCCACAAGACAAGGTCCAATCCCTGACTTCCCACTTCAAAGAGCTGCTACAGACACAGGTAATAACTGCAAGGCAATTCCTACGCCTCTTGGGCTTAATGGCAGCAACCATCCCTATGCTCCCACTGGCCAGAATGCATATGTGCAAGTTACAGTGGTACCTGAAAAACATTTGGTCCCAGCATCAGAATCACTTGAAGCAAATAATCCCCCTCCTTCCCTGTCTAAAGAAAAAGATTGGCTGGTGGATCCAACAAGTCCAGCAAAACTCGGGCCTTCTACTTCAGCCCCCCCCCCCCCCCAGACCAGGTAATGCATACAGATGCCTCAGATTCAGGATGGGGTGCCGCATTGGCATCTTACAGGGTTCAAGCAACCTGGCACCCTTCCTTGAGGGCCAAACACATTATTGTGAGTAAATGACAACAGTCTTATTAGCTCTAAAAACCTTCACCCCTCTGCTACTACCAGGGGTTTTTCAAATAGTAACGGACAACACCACTGTAATGTGATACCTCAACAAACAGGGAGGGACAAAGGCATTATCAACTGTGCAGACTAACCCTGCTGACATTCCCTCACAGAACATCAAACAAGCCGATCTTCTAAGCAGGACATCCTATCCAAAGGATAGTCTTCTTAGACATTGTCCACCGGTGGGGCACTCCTCAAATAGACCTGTTCACCTCCCCGTAGAACAGGCAGCTGCAGACCTTCTGCTCAAGGACCTACTCCTCTCTAGCCTGGGGGGTAGGTGCTTTCAACATCTCTTGGGAGGGGAAGTTTCTTTATGGCTTCCCCCCCCTTCCCTCTGATTCAGAAAGTCCTCCTGAAAATCAGGAGAGACAAACCAAAAATCTTGTTAGTGACTCCCTACTGGTCAAGGCAGCACTGGTTCCCCCTACTTCACAAACTAGCCAAGGGCAATCACTATAAGTTACCATACAAGGTGGACCCTCTGACCCAAGAAAAGAGAACTCTCATCCACCCACACTTGCAGATGTTATCCCTGACACTGTGTGTGATAAACTTTTGATCCCATTCAGACACCACTACTCAGAGGACTTGCTTTCAATCCTGAGGGAGGCCAGGAAACCTACCACAAGAAAATCATACCTAGCTAAATGGGAAACATTTACTAAATGGTGTCTAGACAAGGGAAGGGACCCTTGCATTGCGGATCCCCCCCTAGTTCTTACTTGTATCTGTCAACTGATAAAAAGTGGACTCTCCTATTCTTCAATGAAAGCACATCTTTCCACAATATCCGCCTGCTTGCCACTAGACCCACCTTTGCTAGCCAGGCTCGGTGTAAAACTCTTCCTTAAAGGGGTGTTACACATTAGACTTCCAAAAAAGCCTTATCCCTCCACCATGGGACCTTACCGTCATCCTGGAAGAGCTTACCCAACACCCTTTCGAACCTTCGGGGACAGCTTCTCTCCAGATGTGTACATGGAAAACAGTTCTTCTAGTGGCTATAACCTTTGCCAGAAGAGTTT
Source organism: Protopterus annectens (assembly GCF_019279795.1). Classification (NCBI taxonomy): domain Eukaryota; kingdom Metazoa; phylum Chordata; order Ceratodontiformes; family Protopteridae; genus Protopterus; species Protopterus annectens. Next base: position 629,758,703 of record NC_056749.1, read on the forward strand.
CAGAGCTACAAGCCTTAATGGCTTCCCCCCCATACTACATTCCACAAAGACAGGGTAACCTTGAGAACTAACCCCTCCTTTATGCCCAAGGTGGTTAACGATTTGTCATTAAACCAATCTGTCCACCTGTCAACCTACTTTCCCTCTCCCACCAATGAAGGGGAGAGGGTACTTCACTCCCTGGATTTACACAGACAACTAAGATTTTAACTGGACAAAACTAAATCCGTAAGGAAATAAAAACAACTCTTTGTTTCCTTTCATCCCAGAACATTGGGCAAGGCAGTCTCCAAACAAACCATGTTGGATCAGGAAAAAAAAACTCCAGTGGGAGTGAAAGCCCATTCCACCAGGGCAATGGCCACTTCCAAGGCTTTCTTAAAGGGTCTGGACACATCTTCCATTATGGAGGCAGCCACATGGTCCACTATCCACACTTTCACCAAACACAAGTTAGACCTGGTCTGTAGAGCTCGTGCAGGCTTCACCAGGGCAATCCTACAGGACTTTGTAGAATCTTCTTCTGCATCCACCACCCTTTCTTTCAGCTAAGCTGTGGTACTCTCCCACAGCAAGAATACTGCAACATTCTATAATAGTTATGTAAAATCTTACCATAACCATAGATGTCCTTTTCTTCCATGTTACAGTATTCCTTCCCACCCACCAATAACCCCCTAATCATTCTCGTTTTGTCCCAGCATGTCCATAGGTCCTAATCCCATGCACCTTTCATCCTGGACATATACAAGACCCCAGAGTCCCATACCTGACACCACTGGCACCTCCTCCTGCTGGGCCTCCTACTCTACCTGCTGAGCTTCAAGTTTTGAAGATTGTGTGTGCAGGCGTCACATTTAAGGCCCCTAGTTTATGGCCCTACGTGTGACGTCCCACGCAGCTGCAACAGCCAAGCTGAAGCTTTTGTATAGTAGCCAATGTACGAGTCACCTGATGGCAAGAAATCCTACAACAAGAATACTGCAACATGGAAGAGAAGGACATCTGTGGTTATTGTAAGATTTTACACAACTATTCTTTCAGGGTTTTTGGCACCCTTTTTTCTGGTAGCCATTAGGGCTGTGTTATTTGTTGGAGTTTTTAGGGTTGTAGTTTAGATTGTTAACCTAGTTAGATTATGGCTGATAAACCAGCTAGTTTTAAGAAGTGCTCCTTGTGCGGTCAAGGCCCAGGGTACGAACCATACCCAAAAATCCGGCAACCCAAGCTCAGGCACCTACTTCTTTGCCTTACTCTCAAATGCTTAAAATGGTGGAACACCTTATAATGCTTATTAGGGGAAGCCAGGCTACCCCTTCCAAAAGAAAGAGACTTGTCTCCAGTAGTTTTATCTGAACAGGAGTCAGATGACTCTGATGGATCTGAATATGAAGATATGCAACCCCTCTCTGCTTATGAGGATTCTGCTGCAGAGGAATCCATCCCTTCAGCCTCTCCACCCGAGGACTTTTCCTTTGGGGGGAAACCCTACATACTTTAAGGGAGCATTTCCAGTGAGAATGTCAGGACTATCCTCAGTCTAAAAAGAAACTCAGAATTCTTAGATCTACCACAGCACAGACATCCTGCAATTCCTCCTGTCCTGGATGTTGTGGATGATGTTTTTATGGAATCCAATCTGACTCCTGACACCCTCCCTCCTGCTCCCAGGAAACCTGACAGGTATTACACAGTTCCTGATGCTCACAAATTTGTTTTCAAAAATCCTCCTGCTGACCCTGAGGTTATTTCTCAAGGGCCTAAAGGAATCAAAGCAACTTCAGCTAAGAATCCCACCCCCTCAGATAGGGATTCCTGAGCATTAGACAGGGTAAAAAAGTATACACCTGCTACTTTTAGAGCATTAAATTGTCAGTTCAGCATGCTGAAATATCAGCAACATACCATGGAACTCCTCAAACAAAAAATATCTTCTTTTCCTGATGTACAGAAAATAGAGTTACAAGAGTTAAAGCATTCTGCAAGTCAAGTAACTGAGCTCACGTTATAATGTGGTTTTGATGCCCTAGAAGCATCTTGCAGGGCAGAAGTCACCGGTTCTGTCATTAGAAGGCATGCTTGGCTTAAGGACCAGACCTTGCCAGATCATGTCAAATCCCAATTACTGGACGCACCCTTGAACAAAGACAATTTATTCTGCACCGTGGCAGAAGAGGCCTTAAAAAAATGGAAGAAAAGCTAATTCTATGCATACAGTTAAAGACTTCTTACAGGTCTAGCCACTGAGGTTCAGTAGGCATTGCCCCTCCAAGCACTGGTCCTTTCCTGCCCCCTCCAGGCCAGCTCAGCCCAGACCCAGGGGAAGCAGACACCCCAGACAGCCCCAGCGAATGCAGAGATCTAAACAATGGAGTTCCTCCTCTTCAAAAATAGGGAGTGCAAAGCCACCCCCTTATGGTAAGAACTCACAATGACTTTACACTTCCACCCCGTCCCTCTGCCCACCTGCTTGTGCCCCTAGGAGGAAAACTCTCCTTCCACGCAGGCAACTGGGCCACCATTACCAATGACCTCTGGGTCCTCAACATAGATTCCTAGGGATACATATTTTATTTCCACACTGACAACCCCAAAAGGGTTCCCAGATCTTCCTCCAAACCAGTGGGCAGAGGCCAAAAAGCAAGTCCTTTCCCTGCTCTCCATGAGGGCCATAGAGCATGTTCCTGCAGAACAGATAAGCCAAGGTTTCTACTCCAGACTCTTCCTGGTACCCAGGAAAAAGGGCACATGGCGCCCCATCACCTTTCTGGTGATACCAAAATTCAAAATGCTCACCCTCCAGCAGCTTCTACCTATGCTTTCCAAGGATACTTGGTTAGCCACCCTAGACCTAAAAGAGGCCTTCCTACATATCCCAATCAGGGAGTCATGCAGGAAATACCTACTTTTCAGGGCAGGATCTATGCACACTCAATTCTCTGTGCTTCCCTTTGGCTTATCTACTGCTCCCAGAGTTTTCACAAAATGTCTGACTCCCACCATTGCTTTTTGCAGACAAAGAAATATTCAAATTTACCCATACATAGACGACTGCCTGATTCAGGCAGACAATCAGGAAAAGCTGCTTCAGCACCTGACCTTTGTAAAAGACCTACTGACCTCCCATGGGTATACTATTGATGAAAATAAATCAAAACTAGTCCCCACACAAACAATTGCATTCCTGGGAGCAAGCCTGGACACAGCATCCCAGATGGCATTCCTTACTCTAGAAAACCAAGCCTACCTGACTGGCTACTTTTCAACCAGCCACCAGAACCCAGTTATCCACAAGGGAAATCCTGCAAGCTGTAGGGTTCATGGCCTCTTGCATTCTACTTATTCCATATGCCAGACTGCATATGAGGAAACTACAATGGTACCTAAAAAGCCTTTGGTGTCAGCACTGTCAAGACCTGGAAACTCTTATACCAATGACACTTTGTCTAAGGAAAGATTGTATTTGATGGGCAGCAGCATGCAACCACAACAAGGGACTTCCCTTCTCATCACTCCACACTGCCCAGACCCTCACCACAGATGCATCAGACTATGCCTGGGGTGCTCACCTGGATGGCAGGTGCATTCCGGGCCAAGGGAGCCCAAATCAAATACATCTGCACATCAGCCTAAAAGAGATGTTAGCTGTTCAGCATACACTGACAGCTTTCAGACCCCTACTCTCCCCGGGGCCTCTACTCATCAAAACAGACAACACCACAGTGATGTGGTATATCAACAAGCAAGGAGGGACTCTGTCTTATCCTCTCTGCAGGCTCACCATGACCCTTTGGCACACGGCCTCAGACATACAACTACACCTGTTAGCACAATTCCTGCTCTCTAAACTCACTGGCAGACAACTTAAGCAGAAACCTGCTAGACCCACATGAGTGGCAGCTAGACCTCAGAACCTTCACCCTTGTAACCCAAAAATGGGGCACCCCGAAAGAAGACCTCTTTGCCTCCCACACCAGTCACCAGCTCAGCAAATTCTGCACCAAGGAACCTCACAGCAAGGCCTGGAAAGTGGATGCTGTATCCTTCCAGTGGGTAAACCTCTTGGTCTATGCATTGCCCCTTCTACCACTCATTTCAAGGGTACTTCTCAAAATAAGGGAGGAAAAACTGAGGGCAATCCTGATTGCCCCAGACTGGCCACAGCAGCACCGGTACCCACTGTTGCACAGCCTGTCACTCCTGCCAGTATGGAACCTACCTCAGATCCCAATACTCCTGACCCAGAGGAATGGAGAATTCATGCACCCCCAATTGCAGACCATCAAACTGGCAGCCTGGCTTATTCCCTGACCTCTCCTCAAGCTGCCAGCCTAAGCAAAAAAGTTCTAGATGTTATACGTGAGGCCAGACGCCCCAGACCTAGAAAATCCTATGCTGACAAGTGGAAAAGGTTTTGCACCTGGATCCAGGCAAAGGGAGCTGGAATTGCACAGCACTCCCTATCTCTTATCCTGGATTACCTGGCAGACCTACTACACAAGGGTCTATCCTTCTCTTCTATTAAAATTCATGCCTCAGCCATCTCAGCTCATTTCAGCACAGAGCCACTGCTAGTCTCACACCCTCTCATCAAACAGTTCATAAGAGAGGCTAACAAATTAAGGCCACCCAGAAAAGCCCCCACCCCAGTCTGGGACCTTAACTTTGTGTTGGAAAAGGTCACCCTGCTGCCCTTTGAACCTGCAGCTTCAGCAGAGTTAAAATTTTTCTCTTGGATGACGGCTTTGCTTCTGGCCATCACTTCAGCTAGAAGAGTATCAGAGCTACAAGCACTTATGGCTGTGGAGCCCTTCATCATTTTCCATGGTGACAGGGTCTCTCTCAGGACTAACCCAGCCTTCATGCCTAAAGTGGTGTCCAGTGTGGCTCTCAACCAATCCATTCATTTGCCCACCTTTTTCCCTAACCCACAAAACAAGGGGGAAAGGATTCTGCACTCTCTAGATGTGCACAGACATCTCAGATTCTACCTGGACAGGACTAAATCTTTTAGAAAAACTGTCAATTGCTAGTCAGCTTCGCTGCAGGAACAGAGAGGGCAAGGCCATATCCAAACAATCTCCAAATGGATAGCACACTGCATCCATTTCTGCTACAGACAGCATGGAAAACCATCCCCAAAGAGGTTCATGACACATTCCACCAGAGCAACCTCCACCTCTGCCGCTTTTCTCAGAGGGGTCCCCACCAGCAGCATCCTGGAGGCTGCAACATGGACATCTGTTCATAAGTTCACCAAGCATTGCCACCTGCTTATCTTCTCCAAATCCAGGGCAGGCATTGCCACCGCAGTCTTGCAGGGCATCCTAGCCAGCCCCCAGTCTTCTTGACTGCCTCCACCGTTTTCTTCAGCTTTGGCAATTAACCCAAATGTGATGACTGCAACAGTGAATACACTTGAACATCTACATTTATGGTAAGTGTACACAACTGTACTTTCCTTCTACCTCAGTATAGAGGTCCCAGTCCGTTCTGAGGCATCGGAGCTGCTCTCCAGCTCATGGCATTATGTCAGGGAGATCTTCTTCCAAGTCTTAGCCACTCCTCTTCCTCCTCTAGATCTTCTAGGAGTCTGTTGCCCTCAGATATGAACAGGATGATGCAGAGCTTCTTCAAGGTCCAAATAAAGTTGGGGCTCCTGGCTTCTCCTGCCCATCCAGCCAGGGGAGCCTTGTCCCTCATGTTTTCCCATTCTCCTCATCCAAACCCGGTGGTTTTGGATTCCAGGAACCAGGATGTCTGTGGTCAGATCTGGATAGGGCACAATATCCCCACTTTCTTGACCCTGTAGGTGTCCCTGGCTTATTCTGCTCCCCCCACCCTTGGAGCAGGGTGAGCCCTGTTCTGGAGTGGTCAACGCCAGCCCTGCTGGGAGGAGATCTGGTACCGTCTTCTCAGACCGGTTCCTTCCCTTTGGAGCTTCAGCCTTCGATAGCTCTGGGTCGGTATATTCCAGGGTCGCAGGGCTGTTTTTGGAAGAGCTCCTCCTGTCTGGGTGACCTCTCTCTCAGACATAGGGGATGGGCCTGGTTCCAGTCCCTCAGCTTTCTGGGTGATAGAGAAGACCTTCTCCAGATTTGGAGTTTCATTTGCTGCACCTTCAGGTCTCTCCCTGCCTCTCTCCACTTTGGCTGGTGAGGCCTCCCATCCTGTCCAGTGCCAGCCCTACCAATCAAGCCTTCAGGGGGTTTCTTCCCCTCTGGGAGTCCCTGTCTCCTCCAAGTCCTCCCCAGAGACCCCAGTGAAGGAGGTTCATCATAAAAGAAAGTGCAAGAGGAGGCACCTAGAAACCCCAGCAGAGTCGCTCACTGAGGATACGGACCTCGAGGAAGGAGACTGGTCCCCTGCCCAATGATGTCACCTTTGGAGACGTCCTTGAGCTTTTGAAACAAAAGGGTGGCTGGTCTCCCCAACTTCCATCTTCAGAGGAGAACACATTTCTGAAGGCCTTCAGGATGGGCCCGTCTACCTCCTGGGTGTCCCCCCCCCCCCTGCTGATGGGTCAGTGGATCTAATCTCCAGCAGGGCCTGGAAGGAACCGGACATGGTGGAACCTGTTCCAAAAAGGGCTGACAAGTTTCTGAGTCCTTCTGCAGACCGTTTTTCTGGAGCAAAGGAGTTCCAGTCGATCCCATTGTGGTTGCCGCTGCACCGAGAAAGGCGCTAGCAGAGCAGAGCTTGCATGGTCCATCCCCCAAACAGGGAGTCCCAAGCGATAGACTATTTTGGGAAGCGGGTGTATGCCTCAGCTACCTTTGGACTGAGAGCAACAAATTATTTGGGACATTTTATCCACCTCCAAAGGGATTTGGTCCAAGAGCTTTCCACTTACCTTACAGAGTTCTTGCCGGCGGAGGGCCTCAAGAAGGTGTCTCCCAAGCTGTCCACTCTGATTTCCCTTGTGAATTCCTTGATGAGGTAAGTTTTGAATGCAGAAGAAGCTATCTCTTGGGCTGCTGGCACAGGTCAGGCATTGCTTTGAGACATCATGCCTGGTTGGGTTTATGCAGGTTCGTGGAACCCTTCAAGGCGTCCTTTACCAATGCCCCCTTTGATGGTTCCACTCTTTTTGGATCTTCTGTGAAGGACACTTTGACCCGCAGTGAGCAGGAAGGGAACACTCTGTCTGCTTCAAAGGGGAACTAGGAAGATGTAGTTCTGTAAGGCACAGTCTCCCTTTCAGGATTCTCCTAATCAATCCTCTTGCAGAGGCAGGGGTAGAGGTTTCAATGGATGTTGCCACTCTTGAGCCGGGGGGGGGGGTCACAAAACCATGGCTCCATGGGGGTTATCAGCACTGCTGAAGCATTGCCCAATTGCTCTACCCTGGAGGCAGTCGGGGTCGAATTTCCCTACACCCACAAGCCTGGACAAACATTACTTCCCATCAGTATGGTTTCCAGGGGCTATTTCATTCCCTTTTCAAAATCCCCTCCACTAAGGTGTTCTCTCTCAGACATTCCACCTAGTCAAAGGAGTTGGCCTTCAAAGAAGTTCAACTTCTTCCAAAAAGAGTAATCCAAGAGGTCCCAGGAGGACAGAGAGGATCCAGCATTTACTCTTGCTTCTTTTTAGTCCCAAAAAGACTGGGGACCTGCATCCTGTTCTGGATTTCAGCAAGCTCAAGCTTTTGGTGAAGAAATTAAAGTTCCAGATTGTCACTGCTCATTCCATTCTCCCACTTTTGCACAAAGATGATTGGATGTGGTCTATGCATCTCCAGGATGCTTACTATCACATCAAAATAGACAGGCATTCCAGGAGACATCTTCGCATCTGGCTGGGAGCCAATCATTACCAGTTCAGAGCCCTACCCTTCGGTCTCACCATATCGCCCTGGGTGTTTACCAAATATATGGCAGTGGTAGCTGCTCACCTGTGACTGCAGGGTTTCCAGGTCTTTCTGTACCTTAGCGATTGGCTCCTCATGGCTCCTTCCATGCATCGACTGATGCAGGCAGTTCAGTATGTTATCTCCCTCTTCCGTCAGTTGGGGATAACCGTCATCCTGGCAAAATCCAACGTGATTCCCCCTCAGCATTTGGAGTTTATAGGAGTTCTGTTAGACCCCATTTCAGAGATTGCAGCATTACCCTTGCACAGAATTCAGTTGATAAGGGAGCAGGTCACTCAGATTTTAGACCTGTCACATCCCTCGATTTACCTGGTTCTTTGGACTCTCAGGTAGATGGCTATGACCATTCATCTTGTTCCGCTGGCCAAGAACCACATGTGGGTGTTGACCTTAGCTGTCCAGTGGTCACCCCTGTCCCCTGTCTATGACCATAAAACTGATGTTTGTATGCAGATGTCACCACCAGTTGTGGCTTCAGTGTCAGGATCTCTGTCTAGGCAGGCCCTTTTCTCCTCCACTGCCCATGGCCACAGTGACCACGGATGCCTCCCTATTGGGTTGGGGTAGACATTGTCAGAGGAAGACTGCCCAAGGTATGTGGTCCTCAGTAGAGACCAAGCTGCATATAAATGTTCCAGAGATGAGAGCAGTTTTTCTATCATTGCAAGCCTTCCAGGACTGCCTCCCTCTAGGGATGATTGCAATTCAGACAGACACTAAGGCAATTGTCTGGTATGTCAGCAGATGGGGGGGGGGGGCACACATTCTTACCCATTGCGCAGAGAGGCCATGAGAGTGTGGGAATGGGTGATGTCCTCCAGCCACTTCCTCACTGCAGCACACATACTCTGGGATTATCATGTTGGCCAGCAGGCTCAGGAGATCGATCTTGAGTCCTCATGAGTGGTCCCTCAATCCTTTGGTGGCAAAGCAGATTTTTGACCATTGAGGTCAACCGTGCTGCAACCTTTTTGCTTACCCAGGCAACCACAAATGCAGCAGGTACTTCGCCGTGAGCCCCCCTCAGGGGGAGTCACCAAGGGATGCTATAGTTCATGATTGGCCTCCGGGTCTCCTTTATGCCTGCCCTACTGTTCCCTTATTACCCAAGGTTCTGTGGAAAGCTCTACACCTGAGGACATCCCTTATCCTCATTGCCCCATTTTGGCCTTGTCAAGTGTGGTTCCCCTTCATCTTTTCACATCTGAAGTATCCATCAAGGGTACTGAATCCCCATCAGGATCCAATTCCCATCCATCGGGGCTTCCTCTCCCAAACCTTTGATCCCACTGCATGGTTTCTCCATTTCCAGTGATTGCAAAACAGTCCGGGCTAGCATCCCCCATTCAATGTATCAGTCTAGCCTTCCAGAAACCCTCCACTAGAAAGATGCACAGTAGTAAGTGGAAAAGGTTTTCTATCTGGGCTAAGGGCAGGAATCTGGGTCCCTTTTCTGCTTTCGTGTCAGATATTCTTTTGTTGTTGTTCCCCCTTTTCCAAGTTGGAGCAAGTTTTTACACTATCAAGGTTCAGTTGACGGTGATTTCCAATTTTCATGTGAGCTCTGACTCTATCTTTTCTTCCCAGTTTTGTAAAACATTTATGAAAGGGGTTTTTCTTCTCTCTTTGGGACCTCATGCTGGTTTTGCAGTCTCTGACTAGGAGTCCTTTTGAGCCTTCTAGTTCTTGTGGCCTCAAGTTCCTGTCTTAGACGGCCTTCCTGGTGGTTATTACCTCAGCTAGGAGGGACTCAGAATGACAAGCTCTCACCATTACTCCTCCTTACTTGATTTTTCATAAGGACAGAGTTTCTCTTAGGGCAAACCCCTCCTCCTTGCCCAAGATTGCTTCAGATTGTATTTAAACCAATGTAGTCCGCTTCCAGTTTCCTTCCCCACCTGTTCCTGCAAAGGAGAGCATGTCCTATATACCTTAGATGTTCAATGACAATTACAGATGTCCTTCTATTCCTATGTTGCAGTATTCTGCATATGGGTTTACCCGTCTAGTCTTGGCATACGTACAGCCAGTATCCAAAAGCTTTTAGTCCCTCCTAGGTGCACAGGACGTCAGGTCTAGGCGAGAGTAAGTGGGCCATAAAAGTGATGTCAGCATGCACCAGCCCTCTGAACTTATCAGCTTCCAGTTGCACGCCAGGTGTTACTGCTTTCGCTGATGACTGATTCAAGTTTCAAGCTAAGTACCCCATTGGGGACCTTTTCAGTTCTTCCTTTTGTATTACTGCCTTTTCATGTCATCCAGAAAGGGTAAATGTCAGTGCAGCTGTCAGATCCCTCATAAAGACACCCACGATAAGTGTTTGTTCTGTCTCAGACGGTCGCAGATTATAAGGCCTGCCCTGTTTGCCAGGCATTCGTTCCAAAAACTTTGTGCAGTCATTTGCATGCGATCAATTTGTACTTGGAGAACCAACATCTGATACAACTTGCTTTGTGTACAGAGGGCTCATTGGATGTCACCTCTGAACAAAAAGAAGACCAGATCTTAACGGCCTATAACGCTTGCTGAGCCTCTTCCAGATGATCCACAGCCTGTGGCTGACATCGACCTGGCCTTAGGATCTGGACCTGGATCCGGTGCACCGGATGTCGCGGGTACTTCTGAGGAAGGTGTACTACCGGTGAGCGAGAGCCAATCCACAGAGGCTATTCTGGCAACCATTTCAGATGCCGGGGCGGAACCAGCATGTTCAGGGGAACCTTCCAATTCCCTGCCTCAGACTTTCACACCTGCTCCTAAACAGACACCAATTGGGACTCTCGAGAAGAGAAAAAAGGAAGCATATGTCTCAGCCAGCAGAAAGTTTTCCAGACTGGCAGGCCTTTAACCAAAGCCTTTTCTCAGCTTTTTATGGCTCTGAGGCCTACATCAGCTGCTTCTGCTCCTGCATCTCCTCATCTCCTTAATCCTATGCTTCAACCTGCACAGACAGTTACTAGGGAAGAGGACAACTGTTCAGATTCCTCAGATGATTTTCTCTCTTATAATTCACAGCTCTCTTCTCCCTTGGGATATGGATCCCCAGAGGAAGAATCTATAGAACCAGATTCCTCTTTTGAAGACTTTACCTTTTCTGAAACTATTTTTAAAATGAAGAAACACATGAAATGGGAATCCACAGGCATGTCTGAAATACAAAAGAGGTACTATGGCCTCATTCAAATGGAAACACCAAGTCCTTCGGCCATTCCTCCTATACTGCCTGCCTTTTTAGATGCTTTTTCTTCTCCATCTCTCAATCCGGAATCTCAACCTCCTGCTTCTTGTAGAGCAGACTGTACAAAGTCCCAGATTCAGCTAAGCACTTGATTAAGTGCCCTTCTGCAGATCCAGCTACCATTTCTGTCTCAATAGACAAAGCTTCCAAATTCTTGCCTACCACCACCATCCTTCTTGCTGACAAAGACAGCAAAACTATGGAAAGGTTAGGCAAAAAGATTTACACCTCTTCCACTTTAGCATTTAGAGCTGTTAATTAGCAGACTCGTATGGCAAAGTACGCCCTGTCTATTCTCGACTTTGCCACCAAACTGTTGGCAGGCATTCCAAACTCCTTAGCCAAATCAGCTGTGTCTTCTCTACTGGCCCTTGCATCCCAAGTCACCAGGCATTCAATTAAATGTAGCTATGATGCTGAAGAATCCTCAGCAAGGTCAGCAGCTTCAGCTTCTGCACTTCATAGGTACTCCTGGCTGCACTTGCAACCCCTGCCAGATTGTTTCAGATCTAAGCTCAGTGATGCACCACTTGACTCAAAAGTAGCAGATCTTTTCAAATCCCTGCAACAAAAAGGAAAAGAGATGCAGGATCTTAAACATCTGCTATTTTCCCCTGTACCTAAAATTTACAGGAACTATCCTGCGAAAACAGAGTTCATCAGGAAACACTCCAATCCTGTTCCTCAAACTAGACACAGGCAAGCGAGAAAGAAAAATCCTTCAGCTAGAGCACCTTCCTCCGCTAGTCAAAGGATACCCTTTCAGGACGGGGCAGGTAGTGTCTGACTACCTGCCACTCCCCCCCCCCCCAACTGCTTCCATCCCAGTGACTGCTTGCCTTTCCCATTGCCTTCCTGTTTAGAATTAGGTCACTTCAGACAAGATGGGTCCTCTCCATCCTCCAAGATGGTTACTTCCTGTCATGGATGACCTCTCCAGTAACTCTAGGCAGGCCATGACCTCCTGCTCGCCAACTGCCCCTCCTGCTACCAGTACTACAGTCCCTTTTAAACCAGGGCACTATAGAAATAATTTCTCCCTCCCCAGTTTGGAAAAGGGTTCTACTCAAGGATTTTCGTGGTTCCCAGAAAAGAAGGGTCATGGAGACCCATTCTAGACCTTTAAAGGCTCAATCCTTTCTTAAAGGTGCCAACTTTCAAAATGCTGACCCTGCCAGCTCTATTCCCTCTTATGTGCAAAGGTTTCCTAGCTACACTAGGCGTCAATGATGCCTACTTACACATTCCCATAAGACCCACACACAGAAAATACTTAAGATTCTTAGTGGGCTCTTCACATTTGTAGTTCTGTGCCTTGCCTTTTGGACTTTCATCCGCACCCAGAGTATTCACCAAATGCCTGGCTCCGCTAATTGCCTTTTGCAGGACAAAAGGGGTACAAATATTCCCATACCATGATTACATACTTTTACAGGCTGCCAGCCAAAAGACACTCCTAACCCATATCTAGTTTGTGGTGTCTCTCCTATAGGCTCTTGAGTTCCAAATAAACTTCCCAAAGTCCAACCTCGCACAGACCCAAGACATTGTGTTTTTAGGGTGCAGAGTTAGCACAGACTTGATGGAGACATACCTGCCCCAGCAAAGGTGAGTTGTCTTACAGGACACCTACAAGGGATAATACTCTCCTCTCATCTGACTACAAGGCAGTACCTCAAGTTGCTGAGTTACATTGCAGCTACCATTACCATACTACCCCTAGCTCAGTTACACATGAGGAAACTACAGTGGTACCTACACTCTGTCTGGAAGCCGCACAACCACCCAATGGAACACATTGTGCCCTTGCTTCCATGCCTAAAACAGGCAATCTTATGGTGGTTGGCTCAGGTGAATCTCAACCCAGGACTCCCCATCCAACCACCTCAACCTTCTCAGGTCATGCATACAGATGCCTCAGACCTGGGGTGGGGGTCCACTCTCAGCCATTGAAATGTTCAAGGCCTGTGGACATGCAGGCAGAAAACAGAACACATCAGTGCCAGAGAAATGAGGGCAATCCTCCTAGCTCTTCAGGCATTCACTCCTTTCCTTCGGAAGGGATCTCTCCTGATATACACAGGCAACACCACAGTCCTGTGGTATATCAACAAACAAGGAGGGACCAAGTCCTACTTACTCTGCAGACTTGCTGTATTAGTGTGGGAAGTAGCCACTTTCCAGGGAATTAAACTTGAAAGCAGCATACATTCCCACTCTCCACAACTCCCAAGCAGATTTTTTTGAGCAGAACCAGCACAAACAATCACGGATGGATGCTTCACAGGGTTATCTTCCTGGACATGGTCCACAGATGGGGTTCACCATAAATAGACCTGTTTGCCTCCGCCAACAACAGGCAACTTCCTGGATACTGTACCAGGACACCAGACCCACACAACAGATGCCTTCACTGTCTCATGGAATTGGAAATACCTTTATGCATTCCCCCCCCCCCTTCCCTATCATTTCAGAAGGTCCTGCTATGGATTCAGCAGGACAATGTGAAAATCTTGCTGATGACTCCCTACTGGCCCCCGACAGCGTTGGTTCCCCTTACTCCTTCAGTTGTCCAAGGGTAATCACCGCAAGTTACCCCAAAGAGTGGACCTTCTCACACAGCACAAGGGATCTCTAATCCACTGACAGTGGCAGTTGCTACACATGACCCTCGCTTCTGATCCCATACAGACACCTTTACAATAAGGATGTCCTCAATGTCTTGCAGGAGGCCAGGACACCTAACACTCGAAAATCATACCTGTCTGAATGGAAAAGGTTAATTTCTTAGTTTCAAAATAAGCAGCTGGATCCGCTTACCAGTGACATTCCCCGAGTGCTGTGTTATTTGTGTGAGTTACTTCAGACAGGCTTGGCCTACTCATCTATTATGGTGCACCTGTCTTCTATCTCTGCATGCCTACCCATGGATCCCCCCTTGGCATCCAGGCTCCCTTCGAAGTTATTCCTCATAGGGGTCCTACATCTCAGACCCTCCCACCTGGAAACCTACTCCTCCTCCTTGGGATCTCAACTATGGGCTGGAGAAGCTTACACTGCCACCCTTTGAGCCAGCTGATCAAGCCTCCCTAAAGCTTTGCACCTGGAAGACAGTTCTTCTGGCGGCTATCACTTCAGCCAGAAGGGTATCAGAGCTCCAGGCACTACCCTCAGGACAAATCCATCTTTCATGCCCAAGGTAGTCAGTGACCTGTCTCTCAATCAGGCCATTCACTTACTTCTTTTTTATCCAACCCACAAGGAAGAAGTGAAAGAATACTTCATTCCCTGGATGTTCACAGACAAATTAGATTCTACCTCCACAGCACTAAATTTATCAGAAAGACTGACCAACTATTCATATCTTTCCACCTTAGAGCACTAGGGAAGGCTGTGTCCAAACAGACTATTTCAACTTGGATTTCCAAGGCCATTACCTTCTTTTACCAGCACCATGGTAAATCACTTCAGGGTACAGTAACAGCCCACTCCACTAGAACCACGGCATCCTCAGGGGCTTTCTTCAAGGGCCTGGGCACCTCCTTTATTGTGGAGACAGCCATCTGGTCTTCAGTTCACACCTTCACCAAACACTACAAACTAGACCACATCTCTTGGTCCTGGGCAGGGTTCACTAGGGCTATCCTGCATGGGTTCCTGGAATCTAATTCCATACCAACCACCCTTTCTCAGTGAGCTTTGGCACTCATCCATCTACAGAATACTGAAACATAGGAATAGAAGGACATAGAAAAGTTCTGTAAGAACTTACCATAACCATAGATGTCCTTCTCTTCCGTGTTGCAGTATTGCTACCCACCCTCTTTCCCTTCTTATCAGCTATGTTTCCCTCTCTGGATGGCAATGACTTGGTATTGCCCTATTAGGACTGGCTCCGACTGGGGCCTTCAGTTCTGAGGGCTGGTGCGTGCCAATGTCACTTTTATGACCCACATACTCTCACCTAGACCTGACGTCTCTCACACCTAGGAGGGACTGAAAGCTTTTGGATACTGGCCATATGTATGTGAAACTAGAAGGGTAAACCCATATACAGAATACTGCAACATAGAAGACTAGGACATCTATGGTTATGGCAAGTTCTTACACAATATTTCTTTTTACCTACATAAGGCAAAAATGTTTTTGTAAGTCAGAACAGCTCTTTCTGGCCTTTTCCCCTTACAGACATGGCCTTCCAGTTTCCAAGGTCACTATTTCTAAATGGATATCTAGCTGCATCTCTAAGGTCTATGATCTTAATCATCTTGAGGTTCCAAGAAATGTCAAGGCTCATTCTACTAGGTCTGTAGGAACTTCTTCAACCTTTGCAGCAAGACTTTCTATTGATGACATTTGTGCTGCTGCCACTTGGTCTAACCTTCACATGTTTATTTCTCACTACAAGCTTGATCTGGTTTCTCGGAACAGGGCTTCCTTTGGCTCCACGGTGCTCCAGCATGTATAGTAG
The DNA here is from genome assembly GCF_019279795.1 of Protopterus annectens. Taxonomy (NCBI): domain Eukaryota; kingdom Metazoa; phylum Chordata; order Ceratodontiformes; family Protopteridae; genus Protopterus; species Protopterus annectens. The sequence continues at coordinate 629,774,288 of NC_056749.1, forward strand.
CTGGGGACTCTGACCCTGTAGTCATGAATGATGACTTGGATAACATCAGATTAAGAGTTATGTACTTACCATAGCTTGACATCTATGTTCTCCTACATAGTCATTCATCACATCTTAGTATAGTAAAGTATTACATCTCAACCCAAACAGGCTGTTAGTAAGGTGTTAGCCCCTTAGATACTTTGTTGTCCCAGTGCCCATCCCCTGTGCCCCCTCACCTTGAGCTCTGCTCTCTGCTTCACTGATTGTTTTCTGCTCTGCTAGCTAAGTCTTCTTTGCTTCAACCCGCTCCGTTCGCCCTGCGAGCTCACTCTGCTCCCCTAACCTGCCCCCAATTTCTACCCGCCCCCACTACTATCTTTATTCCTACCTCTATTCTCCACCCCATTATCTCTCACCCATTCCTACACTCTTCTCCTCATCAACCACTCCCATCCTCCAATTAACCAACCACACCCCATCCTGATCAGTTTTACACCCTACACTTTACCACAACCCTCCCTCCTTCTCTCTCACTTACCCACTGACACCAAACTACCTATTCCCACCTCCCCAATTTACCATGCTCCCACCGCTTTCTGTAACCCTTTCCTGCCACTCAATCTTCTTACTTCTTCTACTCACTCTGATCCATACTACCTCTTATTCCACCTCCAAACTCCCCCCACCTCCTCAACCAACTCCCTTCCTATCCCTACAACCTCCCACTTTCACACCATATCCTTCTCTCTTGTTCAACCAAATCCACTCCACTACTACAAACCTAAGATCACATCCTCCTCACTGAAGCACAACACACCTAAAGCAATATTGCTTTCCCCACATAACTCAAGTAGCAAACTCAAGCTCCTGCTCACATTTTTCTTTGCCAACCTCTTCTTATCAGGAGACATACACCCCAACCCCAACCCCGAACCAGACTAGGTCCAACCACACTCCTCCAATCACAACCCAGACCACCAAGCCTAAATATCTCAGTCTACTTACCATTAACACCTAGAGTTTGAGAAATAAAATATCCCACCAGGCTTGGTTAAACCATACTCTACCAGATATAGTTGCAGTCTCTGAGACCTGGCTAAAACCCCACATTCCTGACTCTGAAATCCTACCCCCCTGGGTTCCAAGCACTCAGACAAGACTGCCAAAATAAGAAAGGAGGAGGAGTAGCCTTTATTTACTCTAGTCTACTCTCCATCACTCCCTACCCAAACCTCATTCCTCAGTTCAATAATGCTGATCTAGTCATAAGAATACTCAAAATGAATGACCATAAAAACATTTGTGTTATGGCCCTCTACATTCTACCTGGAAACAACAGCAATAAACTTGAAGAAATACTTCTGTGGGCCACAACCAATATTACACTTGAGACATACATTTTAGGGGATGTGAACATTGACTGGAACAAAATCAATTCCAAAACTCCCCCCATATCTATCAATCTATTTAACTTCACACAACTTATATGTGACATCACCAGACCCAACAAAAAGAATCCCCCAGGGACCACTCTTGACTGGATGCTTGCCTCCCACCCAAATAACATCTCACACTCTGGCACCTTACCAAACTCCATTTAGTTTTGAAACCCCCCC